>NC_079149.1:74824809-74964809 GCF_945859685.1 Eupeodes corollae | reverse complement strand
TTCAGGATTGTCAATGTTTTCAATAGTGATATTTGAAGTTTTTGGTTCTATCGTGTTAAGCTTCTTCCAGGAGAGTGCGACTGGACAACCCTTTCTAAATAATCAAAATAAAAAACTTAAATGCATATTGGTTTGTTGCTTAAAACAGCTTATTTTTCTTCTTTTTATTTATCTTCTGACATAAGATTTTTAACACACTGCACTGTGAAGTAAATTTGTATTTACAATAATTTGTCGAAGAACTGGCGGTTTTTTTAATCAAAGACCAATAACATAACGAACACTTGAAGTTGTGGTACGCACATGAGACTGAGTAGAGAATGCTAGATGGGCAAAATTCACGTTTTGTTTAACTTTTATAAATGGTGAAATGGGCATCATAAAAATCAAGAATTTAAATTCGTGTACACTTTTTTTTTTTGTAATCTAACTTAAGTAAGATTATAAACATAAAATTGTTGTTTGTTGGTTAAGATTCTTGAATTGCAGTTTGTATTTTGTGGGCGATTTATATTGTATTTTAAATTATTACATATAGAAAAAAAGTAAAAATATATGTTTTCTGTTACATACCTTTTTGTCGACTACAAACAACCCTTTCACTGCCCAGATTTTAATTTCACCTTGTTAACTTGAGAACTTGAAACTAAAATGTATTCACTTTTATTTTTTTCAGTACATTAAATATTATTTTGTTTTGCTACATAAAAATGTTATTAGTGATTCCTGGAAATGTTTAAAAATTGAACGAGCACATTGTTGAACTGAGCTGAGCCCAAAGTTTTGTGAGATGTACCATAAAGTTGAAATTGAAGAACGAAATGAGCATCAAGACTTATAGATTTGTTTGCTGTGAACTCGATCATCAAATAAATATGGTTCAAATACGCATCTATTGCGGTCTAAGGACAAAATTTTATAAACTCTATTAATAAATTTCAACGTACTGTGTTGCGGCTTATTAGTGAAGGGATTGAATTTTAATAATAAAAAAAATGTTTTTGATTCTATTCCTCAGTTTAAAAATGCTACCGCTAAACGTTCGTCAAGATAGTATAAAATAAAGAGCCAGCTAGTTCTCCGACTAAATTTATTGTGATTCTTTAAGAAAAAAATAATGCATTCATTGTTTCGTATTTACAAAGAGAAAAATTTAAATCCCTTGCTCATCGTTGTGTACCAAATAAAATAATTAAGACAATAGATACAAATTCAAAATGTATTTATGTACATATTTTCTATAACAAAAAAATAATAATTATTGTATATTTACAAATTTTAATTATGTACATATGTGTATGAAATCCTAAAACACTTCGACTTAATATTTGAATTTCAATCTAGAACCGATATAAAAGTTATAACTTTAATCATTAATAAACAGGAACCAACACCAGCAGAAATATTTCCAACAATTAAATGAAGTAAGTATTTTTTACCATATTACCATGTGCTGATGCCCCCAGCGCTCCTGTGTTAGAGTTGGTACTGTTTTAGTACAACATATTTTCTTTTTCATTGCAATTTGAAAATGTAACTTTTATAAAATTTTTAAATTTAACACTACATGACACTGAAATACAATTTACGAATAGTACCCGTAGCATGATGGTTAATGCGTTGGACTCAGAGCTCCTTCGGTTCAGTAGGGCTGTGTATGAACGGGACCGAATTAATAGGGTAAAGCAGGAGAACAAGTTTTGATGGCTTCAATCGGCACTTCATAGTGGATGGTCTGGATGGGGTTTTTTAGCCTTGGCCGGCTTACATCCTTATTTTGTAGTTTTAGGGCTTAGTTTTAAGCAGAATAGTCATAGTGACACAAAAAAAAAACTAGATTTCATGCTGTAGTTGTGCTAGTTTTAAGTAGTTCATAGGTAGAAGGGGAGTTTAAGTTAGTTTTATTTTATTTTAAGGACCTAATATTAAGTAGGGTTTAAGTATATTAAAAAAAAGATATTTAAATTAGTTTTTTTTTCAATTTTCTAATAAATACAAAAATAAATAAAATTTAATTAAAGTATGCCGAAAGGCATTAGTATTAAGTATTATAGTTTAACTAAGAGTGTCCGTATGTGACCAGTTCGTTAGTTGTAAGCTATGGTTAATTAGGCTATTTTATCAATTTTTGTCTACCTTAAGAATAAATAAATAAAAATGAAATAAAAAAAACTGCGTTGGACTCTCATGCCAGAGGTTTTGAATTCAAACCCTGACTGTGCCATTTGTGCCTTGCTTCTTGCAAGGAATAGACAAAATCTTGTCATGAAAAGTGCTTTCTCAAATTAGCGCCGCCAACCGCCACGACATCGCGGTGTCTGCCAGTGCTAAACGCAAAATGTTGTTAAAATTCCTGAGAAACTCACAATTCTCATTGTCAAACCGGTATCAACTTTAATCCGATGCCAGTTGAATAATATTTAAAGTCCACTTATATTACACATCATTAAAAACATTACTTTTGCCAAATAATTGTCAGTCTTTTGCAAGATTGTTACACTAATGTAGAGGAGAGAAAGTTTTAGCTTTCGATTTTTATTCGATTTAAAAATTTGCCAATTTTGGTACCTTAATGTGGTGGTCGTCCTTCTGCAATCGAGCTGCAGTTTCACATCACAAGGAAAAATATTGAGAACACAACAAATGGTTGTATACCCGTGAAATTAAGAGATGGCAGAAGTCATGTCTGTCAGCGATAGTTTAACACTTGGCCTAATTCAGGCAGACTCAGCCGTTCAGATCTTGCTAAATAATCTAAAACAGGTAATCGCGATTTACAAGAGATGGAACTCACTTGGTACCTGAACTACATCCAGAATACAAACATAGGCACACAAAAAAACTGCACGAAATTCCTCTTTTTTCTCGTGAGTGTTACCACGGGGTACAACCTATTGGGTTACCAAAAGGCGACTAATGCAGAGGTTGTGGTGATGATGAGTACATGAGGATATTACTCATTACCTGTGCTACTGCCCTGCGCTGCACTATTTAAGAAACAGGTTCCTCGAAATACACTGAATGAATCTCTGCCATTCCAACCAGAAACTTGTTACACTTCACCAAAGCTACAAAATGGATTGAAAGCTCTGAACACCAATCTATTCAGCAGACGAACCGGCAGGAAATCGCCCCCTTAACCAATTATCAAATAATGGTACAGGGCGGCATTGATAGTACAGATAAAATGCTTGATTTTGTATTTGTAACCAGCGATGGTGACATCCAAAATAGTATGGGCATCGCACAGTCTTTGGTTTCCCTGCTTTTTACATCATCCACAATAAGCCAACAAGACCTTACTTAACTGATGCATACAATAACCACCAATATTGATATATATGCAATGACCATACCTTAAAAGGGCCACCAATCTTAAAAAACGTTACAAAACTGCAGAGGATAGCATGTATAGATACTACTAGTGAAATGAAAACTATATCAACTGTAGTTCCACATTATTCTCCCTAGCCCCCCTTGGTAATTTGAGAAAGGACAGGGTGCAAAAAGCGCCTAACGTCGTGTAATAACTGGAAAAAGACTTCGTTCAAACATAGAAACATAAAGAACACTATTGACGTAGACATAGTCCCTCATGTCATAAAAACAAATCATGTATCGGTCTTGATGGACGCTTCCAAAATGGAGTGTCTCTCAGGAAGATTAATAAAGCTCACAGACTACTGCTATGCCTTTTAAGCAAAAGTAGATCTTTCTTTAGTCTTCTTTATTCAAAAACGTAGATATATCGGTTGTAGATAGCTAAGTACCAATCAAGGCCATCTTTACCAAAGTCACAAACTGATAAAAGAGTGCCGTAGGGAGCAACGTTTTTTTTAGCGAAGCCAACACAGTTAGATGGACAGATTCATAAAATGTTTCTTCAAATTGTAAACAACTGGCAGAAGGGTCTTGAAACTTGCAGGGTTTAAAGACATTTATGACAGAATACTACCAGAAAGAAAACAAAATACATTTTACAATTAAGTAGGCCTCAATTATCCATATTGATAGGTAACCTAACAGGTCACTACTTATAGGATTGCCACTATAGAAGTTAAAAGGTATCCGAAATGTTTAACTAATGAACGTTTGTAGCAATTAGTAAATGTATGTCATTAAATAAGAGCCAGTTATAGCCCTCATCAAAATCCATCAGTAGGAAATGAAACAGGAGGGATCTGAAATGTTTTATTGATGAGCGTTAATAGCAATTAGTAAATGTACTGTACATTATTAAATTAGAGGTCTTAAATAACTAGGATCTTCGCACTTATTTTGATTTCATCAGTAATTTATTTTAACTAATGCCACCGGAACAGTAAAAAAATTTAAATGCCATCATTAAAACGTATTAGAATTCTGTTGTCTGTTCAGTAAATATTAAATTTCATCATTAAATTTTTAAAAATGTATTTAAGAATGAATTTATCTTTTGATGAAAATAAAAATCTCACATGTTCAAAAATGTAAAACAAACATTTTATTGGTGGATTTGATTGATAGCAATAACCGGCCTTTACAGATTCATCTTCCCGTAAAACCTTACCTCACCTAATTTAATTCACCGAAAACGAAGAGTCTCAAAGTCTAAGACTAACAAAATTAACTGAAGAGCTCGATAGCTGATACCAGCATCTTTTTGAAGTAATTGTAAAACAGTACAATAAGTATTTTATTGCAAGAAATGGATTGAACCCCGGTAAACAGCAACTACCAAGATGTGAAGAGCGAACTGCAGTGTACGCAAATTATGAAACAAATTAAACAACTGTAATCCATTCCAACTATGTCGTAATGCGTTCATGGAAACTAATAACGTCGGTTTTCATATAAAATGGTCTTTCTTCATGGTTGTAGCAGAGAGACACCATGTTTATATGTATTTGGATAAATTTGTGTTTTTAAAAAGCGTTATTTTTTGTTGAAGCATATATAATAGTATTTTTTTCGAGGTGCACATTATTTTAGTACAATTCTCCTTCGTTTTAGTCTTCTTTGAAGCTATATTATTGAGACAGTAAAAGAGCTATTAAAAAATTATTGACATTGGTTCATTAAAAATAAATAAATTGAGTGGCGCAACAGTTCGTTGAGAACTAGGGCCTAGTGACAACTCTCAACCATTCCTATGTGCGAGTTCTGTTGTTAGGGATGGAGGGGACATACAGTTTTAAGCCGAATCTAAGCGTCTATTTTGAGAAAGCACTTTTAATGAAAAGAATTACTCTTGATTTTATCAATCGCAAGATGCAGTAACTGTGAAAAAAATGTAGATGTCATAGGTAGGGATCGAACCCAACACCTCTGGCATGACAGTCCAACCACTTTTTTTAAATTTATTTTTTAATTTATTCTTAAAGCTAGACCAAAATTCATAAAAGTGGCGCAATTATCCATAACTTACAACGAACTTAATGGTCCCATACGGACACTCTAAGTTAAACTAAAACACTAACTACTAATGCCTTTCGGCCCTAAGATCTATTTTACTTCAATTTAAATTTTATTTATTTTTGTATTTATCAGAAAATTTTGAAAACACTAATATCAAGATCTTTTTTATTTTTACTTAAAAACTACTTAAAATAAGGTCCTTAATATAAAACTTAAAGCTAAGTTAAACTTCCTAAATAAATTAAATTTAAATTGGGTGGCGAACAGTCCTTTGGGAACCAGGGCCTAGTGACTTACAACTCTCAACCATTCCTGTGTGCGAGTACTGTTGTCAGGAATGGAAGGGACCTACAATTTTAGGCCGAATCCGAACGGCTAATTTGAGAGAGCATTTTTTCATGACAAGAATTACTCTTGAAGGATTTGTCAATTCTTCGCAAGAGGCAGTACCCGCGAATTTTTTTTTTTTTTTTAATTAAGGTGGCACAGGCAGTCCAACGCACTTTTTTTTAAAATTCATTCTTAAACCTATCTTAAAGCCAGACAAAAATTCACAAAACTAGCCTAATTATCCATAACTTACAACTAACTTAATGGTCCCATACGGACACTCTAAGTTAAACTATAACACTTTAATGCCTTTCGGCCCTAAGATCTATTTTACTTCATTTAAATTTTATTTATTTTTGTATCTATTAGAAAATTTGTTCGTTCCCGTTCGGACTCAGCCCTACTTAACAGAAGGAGCTCTGCTCCGCATTGTGCCATAACGTCTCGATTGTAAAGGAGTCGCCTATCCACGGTTCGTCGTCTGACGTGGTAGATTAACGGAACTGCCAATCAATCCTGTATCAGACTGCATCTATCTAAAAAGAGGAATCCCTCTGGAGGAATGAAGCCGCTCAAGCGTGCATTCTCAAAATACTCGTCGTTCGGATAGAACGCCCCGAAAATTAAATTGTTGGTCGAAGACATAGCTCTTGCAATGTGACCTCGAACGAGTTTTATCACGAAATTGTCAATTCTGTTGATTCGAGCCCCGTTGTATAGGACCTAGTTGGAATAGTAATGCACATAAGAAGATTCGGCTGTTCGATATAAGCCGGTACAGCGTCGTTAACACTGCCGCTCGAACACCCAAAACCTCTCCATCTGGGAAGGGGCAACGTTGAACCACACATGACAACCATAAACGATCATTGGCCGTATGAGGGCCATATAGCAAATTACCTTCACTCTGGGGTCAAGCCAACTGCTAAAAAACAGCCGTTTCTTCAGAGCGAAGGCTCCTCTGGCCCTGGTCAGAGCAGCATTTATATGTCTGTGGAAATATAAATACTGATCTAACCAGATACCAATGTACTTCACTGCACTCTTGCTCGCTTATGGCTGCCCGTGAAGATCAACGATAACCATCTTTCGCCAATTCTTGAACGTACCCCCGTGGCCCTAGCCATCGGAGTCCGGAACAGAATTGTCTCCGACTTCTGGACATTTGTTTCCAGTTTCCAGTCGTCGCAATATCGCTGAATCTTGTCGAAATCACGCTGCAAGAGTAACCTCAACCTTTCGGGACGTTCTGTACGCAATTAGATCGTCGGCTTACGCAATTGCCTTTGTTAGACCTATCAGATCGCTGGTGTAAATGCTGAAGAGAATCGGCGAATTCACCGCTCCCTGTTGAAGACCATTTTTAATTGAGAATGTTGTGGTAGAAGTTACATTGCCACTATTGACAACAAACTTTCTACCATTGAGCATAGCATAAGGTATATACAACAATGGCTTTCTTATGCCAAGCTCGCTTAGTTGTAGGTAAAGACCCTCTAACCGTACAGTGTCAAAGGCCTTTTCCAAATCAAGCAGAACTGCACCTGTGCATTGTTGTTTTAATTTATTCCATTTGATATCAGAAACGAGTTTAGGCGCAACGTGAATTGTGTCATGACCCGCCTTGAACCCGAACTGTTTATCCGGAATTATTTTGTTGTCCGCAGCCCACTTAGTCAGAGCCCTATTAATGATCTTTTCGAAAACTTTGCTGATGCTCGGAAGAAGACTTATCGACCGAAGATTTGACGGGTTGGAGTTGTCCTTTCCCTTTTTCGGGAGAGGATGAACCACAGCGGTCTTCCAATGTACTGGATAATATGCATTATTCAGTGCATTATTGAAGAGTGTGGTGTAAATGTCAATTGCCTTCATCGGAAAATGTCTTAGTACAATGTTGGATATACCATCGACACCTGCTGACTTTTTGTTTTTTATTGAATTGAATATGAGCTGAAGCTCAACCTTCGTCACTAACAAGGGACTTGGTCCCGTTTGCTCGGCGATTATGGCATTTGCCAAGGAGTCGTCATTGAACCGCATGAACAGTCCAACGCACTAACCATAATGCCACGGGTACTACACTTAAACTACCTATTCTACCTATAAACTACTTAAAACTAGAAAAACCACAGCAGCAAATCTAACTATCTAACATTTTTGTTTTTCATTTTTTGTTGTCTTTTTTTCCATGTTTTTTTTCTGTTTCTTTTTTTTGTTTTTTTTTTCTATTTCTTTTTGTAAAATAAACCCTAAAACTATAAAACAAGTATGTAAGCCGGCCCGTTGTATAGGAACTCGTTGGAATAGTAATGCACATAAGAAGATTCGGCTGTTCGATATAAGCCAGTACAGCGTCGTAAACACTGCCGCTCGAACACCCGAAACTTCTCCATCTGGGAAGGGGCAACGTTGAACCACACAGGACAACCATAAACGATCATTGGCCGTATGAGGGCCATGTAGCAAATTACCTTCACTCTGGGGCCAAGCCGACTGCTTAAAAACAGCCCAATCACTAACCACCATGCCACGGCACTTCTATCGGTTTATTAATTCTTGAAAAAACTTAAACTTAAAAATAACGGTATTATGTGGCTACCTTTCTTGAAAATGAAAGAAAAATTAAGGGACATAATTTTAAAGAAAATTAAAAAAAAAATCTTTTGGAGACTTTAAGATAATTCGAATTTTCGATTTTTGACCAAACAAATTAGTTTGAGTATTAGTATGGTATGGTACTATTATTTTTAGACCTTCAAAAATAATAAAAAAAAAACCCTAACGAGGATCAGCTTAAAACCTTAATTTTCAAATTTGAAGTAAAAATGTTGTTTGACTTTACTTAAAAATACCGGAACAAACTCTTAATGTCAAAATGAAATGGAGAAATGCATTTCACATTTTGAGCGTGCGAAATTAAATCCAAATGCAATATTGATGTATATTTCTAACCCCTTCGTGCTCGTGTAGTAACATGAACTCTTATACAAAATATTAAAAAAAAAACCGAAAGCAAATTGGAATATACGTACATTTAAGATTACAACAGGTCAGTTTGACTGTAAAATCGCCGATCATTCACATTTTTTGTTCCAAAATTATTTTTAAGTTTATTAGATTAGTCAAATAAAATGTATGGAGCTAGGTAATTGCAAATACCTCCTTTCTCCTTTTTTTAATTTAATAGGCGATTATCACTTTTCCACTTCATATACATACGCCATTGAAAATTGTCTTTACATATATTTTCAGAGTTTAAATTTTCTGGTTTAAATTATTATTTAAATGATTGCTTGAAGAAAACCGAAATTAGTGAACATCTTGAATGAGTATTCAAATTCAAACTTTGGGTATTCACAGGCTGTTTGATGAGGTTCAAGTGCTTGGATTTCTGAAATATAAAAGAATAGCTCACATGCAAATGCATATGTAAGTAAAGAAGACGGATTTATTTTGGCCCCGAGTGGTACTAAAAGAAAGGTGATTGTAAGTACATTTAAATAGAAAAGTATTAAGTATTGCATCCAGGAAACTAATCAACTTTCAGTGTTCGGTATCACATATCACCTCTTATGGAATGATCACATATTCGATATTGCCAAAAATGCTGCTAATTGTGACGGTGCAAGAAATATTTCACTCCTTCTGATCTGGCTGTAATTTAAAAAAGCTTTCATTCGTCCAAAACTTTAAATATAAATCGCATATTTGGATAGGTGCCCCTAAAACAAATTTAAGTATTTTGGACAGGATCCAAAAAAGAACTTTGAAAATGATAGGCGATAAAACTATAACCGAAACAATTACGTCACTTGAACACCGCCGCAATGTTTCATGCCTTTCGTTGTTCTACCGATATTTTTATAAACAGTGTTTTGTCGAATTAGCTAGTTGCATTCCCCCCCTCAAACAATTCAGCCACAATACTCGTACTTCTAGGAATGTACATTATTTTAACCTTGAGCTCAATTTAGGACGTATTGTCAAGTGTACAGATTCGTTTTTTAACTGCACATCGAGAATGTGGAATGCTTTACCCAGCTCGGCTTTTGCCTATAATTTTGATATTCACAACTTTAAGACCAATGTGCATCGGTATCTCCTCTTTAATCCTTCCCTATTTTCCTAAAGCTCGCACTGTGTTTAAACTTTAAACATGTTAAGGATATTAATAACCCCTTGAGTGCCCAATTATTATATAAAAAAAAGGAAATGGTAATTGTTAAATATGTTGTTAAGTTAATCAAAGAATTTGCTTTTTCACAACAAAACTACATAACTTGGCACGTATAGCATAATTGCTTTGTAGAAGAGGAAAAATTAACAAAACAAAAACATTTAAGTTTTTATTAGAAATATCTATAAACTTTTTTAAAATAATGTCGTTCATGCTGATTTATACAGCCAGTGTCTGCATTACTAAAGTTAATAATTTTTTGTCTTTAGTTTGATAAAAAAAATACGGTCATTCTTTTCCTTGTGCTGACAAACCGCCTTATATATATTCGGTAAGCGAACAAATTGCTGTAGTGATTGATTTTTAATTAAGTTGGCTTGAATTTAAGGATTAAAAGAATAATTTTTGAAAATTCCTTCGTTCTGAATTTAATAAGAGTGAAATCAGCACGATTAGATCTTTCTAATCCACATTATGGCCCCTTTTAAGTACAAAGATATTGTAATCCATCCTTTATTTGGGTACAACTCTTCGGCATGCGCTCTCTTGGCCCCAGTCTAATACAATATTGTTATTTTTTGTTTCGATGATTTTTTTGAATTAAGGAAGTTACACGTATTCAAACAGTGCCTTCTCCCAAGAACAATTGAGATTTTTGCTGCTATTGGCCTTAAGCTTCACAACAATTCAGTTTTACCAATTTCTCGCGATATTTGAAATAATGCATTCCACAAACGAAATTACAACATATTTTGAATAACAGAAAAGGTTCGTATTACAAATGGAAAAAAAATTAACTATCTTTATACTACCTACTGTTCTAAACGGAATCGGACGGCGAGGAAGCGGGTTTAGAAGGACACATAAATATTATTGTTAAGAGCATTCGCTTTCATGATCAAAGGTGTATTAATTTTTTCAGAGGTGAGTAATTTGAAGAATATCGAAAGAATAAGCGGTTTCATGATTTAGAAGGGCGAGTTTAAGTTTGCACAAGCTTTGGCCTGGCTTCGGATAGTACATTTGTATTTAGTTTTAATACCTATTTAATGCAGAAAAATGTTTTAATTTCGAGAAGTTGTAAAAGTTAGCAAAATACTGTGGATTTTATTATTATTTTATGATCAATTTCAAACAAAAACGCCTTTCAAAATGAGAACTAATACGATTTATTTCACCAACTGATGATCTTCCGCTTATTTGGTCAATGTGTAGTATGTTTTGAAGAGAATGTTTAAAGTATTTCACAGGAAAAAATAAAATAAAATATAAAACTGTCTTTAATGTAATACCGCTTCTTTAATGTGAAAGGAATCGATCGAAATAATTAAAGCTTTTTAATTTGGTATAATTTTTTAAGGCAACGGTCTTGTCAATGATAAAGCATCGGTTCCCATAGATTGAAGTCAGACATGCACAATTTTTCCACTTTTATTTTAATTCCTACTTTACAAACAATTAAAAAAAAAACAGTTCTTCACTTCCTCTGTGCATGCCCTGCTCTAGCTCAAAAACGCAAGAATTACCTAGAAGAATTCTTCTACAACGATCTCAATCACATTAATATTCACGTTTTGTAAGGGACTCAAACTGGTTTTATTGAGCTAAGACGCAAGCCTCAAGATTTATGTGGTATCATAATGGGCCATTAAGTGTGTCCTACTCCATCAAGGACAGCCACTTTAACCTAACCTAACGCTAAAAAAAATTAACTTCTAGTTAATTCCAGGTGATTTTGGTCTGCTAATTAAATGATTATCCGACGGTTTTTTACAAAACTGTAAAAGAAAAAACATACATTCTGCATACCGCAAAATTTTTAAGCGATTAAAGAACACAAATTAAATAGAAAAAACTTTTAAGAACATCGCAGACAAAAACTTTATGTGTTAAAATAAAAATTTGAAAGAAAAAAAATAAGTAGTTAATCAAAACAAAACTGTGAAAAATCTACTTAAACTATGGAAAATTCTTAACTCACGATGATCTCGATTCTCGCATAACATGACCTGGATCACGTTGTTTGATTTCGGATTCTCTCACCGCTTCTGTTAATGATTTGAATACTGTGTTATGAACTCTGAAATGGAAAACCTGTTATAATTTTTTGATTTGTATTATTTTCTGTAACATACAGTTTAAAAACAACATCGACCAACAACGTTGCAATTGGAATTAAAAATAATCCCATCCAGAAAACCGGTGATGAAAACAGTATTCTATCCATTCCACGGAAAACAGCAGCAAACGGTAGAGTTGGCCAAATGTTACTGTATGCGACAATAAACACGAACCATAGAACAATAGATCCCCAAATAGAACAGTGCGTTAGCCATGTCCATGAGTTTGTAGATAGTCCGGCTTTTAGGCATACAGTCACAACGACGTACTAAATTAATAATATTCAAACAGCAATAAGAGAGTATGAATGAAAATCTATAACTCACCGTATAGACCATGTTTCCGAGGATGAGATATCCACCCGTTTTTCCATCGCTCCATATCACTTCTGAGCGATATGCTAGCATTGGCAGCCAAAAGAGCATCACTGAATGCAACAACGCATTAAAGATCCACACCCAAAACACTTTCACATTGAACAGTTTGGCGTTTTGTGAAGGCTTATATAACGCAGGGTATTTAAGCATCGTTTCCGCTGAACAAACTTTTTCAAAAAGTCCCATAGCAAAAGGTGGTAAAGCAGTGAACACCACATTATACAAACCTATAGTCCATCGCTCAAATAGAATTTGACCAGACCTTCAAAAGAGTGTAGTTAGTATTTAAAGTAGAACTTTAATTCTTGAAACTTACCATCCCGAGTACAAAGCAAACCAAAGCTCAATTACATACAGACAGACATTCTTGTAAAAGCTATACAAAATGAGTTTACACATTCGACTATAGTTCCATGCCCCATGCACCAATAACAGTCGCAACAAATAACGAAACTGGGCGATGGAATAATCTGAAGCACAAGCTGCTTGTAAACCTTCGACTCCAGATATTCCTACACCAACGTGAGCTTTTTGAATCATGGCCACATCATTAGCTCCATCGCCGATGGCCAACGTGACAGAGTTTGTATGTGTCGTTACTAGATCAACTACCTAGAATTATTGAAGTTGGAGTGAATACTATTATTTCGATTTATACTTACTTCAGCCTTTTGAATCGGCGAGACACGACAGCATATTACGACACGACAGGTAATGCAGAGCTCTAAAAAGTCTCGGCGAAGATCGCAGCTTAATGCATATTTCAACGTTTTACCATCAACGATTAAGGCCACATTACAGCCTTTTACATCGGCGTTTTTTAGTTCTCCACAGTGCCGATGGATTACATCTCGAGTGTTCTGTAACTTACATTTTCAAAACAAATTTGTAATCACTTTAAAACGAAACTTACGTCTAAACTATCTTCATTTAAGATAATGAGATCCATTGAATGTGATATCAGCTTGCAAGAATAGCCAATATTAATAGCGGTTTCTTGTTTATCTCCAGTTAATACCCAGATATAAATTCCAGCTTCAAGAAGGGCTGCTATTGTTTCCGGAACACCTTCTTGCAATTTATCTTCGATAGCGGTTGCTCCCAGGAGCATTAAATTGTTTTCGATTAAGTTAGCTGCGTCTTCAACTTTTCTCTCTCTGTACTGCATTGAAGTGGATGCCTTGTTATAAGTTTCTTTCCACTCATTGTAGACTTCATCAGGAATCACAGATACGGCGCAGCAAAGAGTTCTCAAACCTTCTGAAGCAAATTCTTCCAAATGGCGTAGAGTAACTTCACGGTATGCTTGACCGTCAGGTGACAGGCGTTCATAAATAACAGTGTCTGCACCTTTACATAATAATTTTATTTCACCCTCTGGGGTTCGTACTATAACTGACATTCGTTTTCTTGTTGAGGTAAATTCAAGGACATTAAGGATTTCATATCGTTCACGTTGACCTAGTGCGTCTATTTCAACATAACTAGGTGTTCTAGTGTCAAACACAAATCCAAAACGTTTAGCACCGTCGACGAGAGCGCGCTCGTCAGGGCTTGCAGCATGGTAAATAATAGAACCATCGTCGTTTTTCTCTGGTATAACGGTATGACAAACAGCAAGGAGAACCATAAATTCTCTAATAACTGGAGAGGTTTGGTGTTTACATAATAAATTCTGAAAGCAAATATTATTGTATTACTATACAAATCTAATTCAAATGAAAGACATGTGCATTCAAGCGTCCAAAGGTTTTTCTCAAAACCCACTTCTGTCTATCAACTCCTACTATCATCTTCTCGTGGTGAATATCGGGCTCAACTGGAGATTTGGTTCCAATCCCAGTGGAAAGTTTTTGGGGGTAGCAAACGAGAGAGGGAGGAGGTGGCACCTCTCTTTTCAACCAGACGGCAGCGAAGGAATTCCCAAGATGGAATCATCGGTGGCGTCTACAGTTCCAGTTAGGTTGGACTACTTACTGAATAGGGATACTACGACATATTCGAAACCCAGGCCTGTAAGGAGCGGTTACGCCGGCTTTCGCCCTTGGAGTTAAATCAAGGAGCTGGCCCTTCATGTTGATGGTGCGTCAGGGTGACTTCCTGACCACATAATGAAAACTCCAACAAGCCTTGGATACGGACGGATTTACCGTTGACAACCCACGCAAACGAATTAAGGACAACGAACTTCGGATATGCACGTGGAATGTTAGACTGCTACAAAGCAGACATCACCGTCATCCAGGAAATATTATGGAATGTGCTTCGCAGAAAGAGGATGAAACACTGCGATATTTGCTATGGTGACTGCTAACGATAAAACCAACAACTCTTCTTTGGATGCGGCTTTGTCATTTGAGCCAGACTAAGGCAACAAGTTTTGAGCTACAGGTGCATCAACGAGCGCCTCGTGATCATCCGCATCAGGACTAAATTCGGCAACATTAGCCTGATATGCGCGCTGTCCTGGGCGATTTTAATGCCAAGCTAGGAAGTGAAGACATCTTAGGTAGAATAATCGGGAAAACAGCAGAACGGGAACACTTCCGAAAACGGATCCAGGCTCATAGATTTTGCTGCAAAGCAAAACTTCATGGTAGCGTTTTCCATACCTCAACATCCAAAAAGGAACTTGGACTTCTCCAAACCAATCTACCGTCAACCTGATTAACCATATTCGATCGACGCCAGACCAGCTTAAAGCATCATGGATTTCCGAACTTTTCGAGGACCTGACATCGACTCGGACCACTACTTCGTTGTAGCCAAGATAGCAGTTCGGGTTTCCAGACCCAAGGCAAAACAGGGAGATGCTGGGAGAAGATACAACGTTGAATGGCTACAATCGCAAGAGATCGCCAAATCCTTCTCCGACTGAGTTACAAGCAACCTCTCTCGAAATTCTCTGCCGCCAACACAGTGTATCGAGAACCAGTGGCAACATTGTTAAGATGCAATCAGAGAAGCCTCTTCTGATGTGCTGGGTTTCAAACAGCTACAGACAAGGAACCGCTGGTTTGATAAGGAATGTCGGCAAGCAAATGCAACCAGACAACAGGGAAGGAAAAGTGGAGCTGCATAGAAGAACGAGAGCTTCTCACGAGCTCTATGAGCAGAAGAGGCGAAAGGAACACCGACTTCTTAGAAGGAAAAAAAGATAGCATGAGAAGCGTGCGGTCGAAGATAATGAGAGGTTCAAAAGCAGGAATGAAGTTCGAAAGTTATATAAGCAGGTGAAACGAAGTTCACAAGGACATAAACTCCGAAGGCTGCACAGACGAAAGTGGAAACATCATAGAACCGCAGTTAATTCTGAGGATATGGAAGTACCACTTCTACAGACTGTATAACGGCGACGACGAACCGAATTCCGCTGACACTGACGACGAAAGCCAACTACCTCGTTTTCGCGACTAAGACGAAGTAAAGATTGCCATATCTAATCTGAAGTCTAACAAAGCCGCTGGAGCAGATGGCTTCACCAACTATAGAGGAATCAGTCTACTTAACATCGCTTACAAGATCTTCTCTGCCGTTATATGTGAACGTCTAAAGCCCACCGTCAACAACCTGATAGGTCCTTATCAGTGTGATTTTAGACCAGGAAAGTCCACAGTCAATAGAATATACGCATTACGGCATAACCTGGCAAAAAAACCCAAGAACATCAAATCGACACCCACCATCTTTTCATCGATTTCAAGGCCGCATATGACAGAATCTACAGGGACGAGCTGCATAGAGCCATGTTTAGTTTTGGCATCCCAGCCAAACTCGTCCGTTTGTGCAAGATGACAAAAAAGAATTAATTCGATTTTTTTTAGCATCGTACTTGAAAGGATAGTGCAGAGCTCCCACAGCAACACTAGAGGCAAAGTTTCAAAAGTCTATCCAATTACTAGCATATGGTGATGACATTGACATAGTTGTAAGAACTCAGCGTGATGTCAATGGAGCTTTTGAAAGCATTTAGGCAGAGGCCACAAAAGTGAATGTTAATGGGGGTAAAACAATGTACATGCCGTCGTCAAGAAAGGACTTCAACACCGACGTCGCCAGGACAGCGCAGTACAGGAAGACCACGGATCAGGTGGCGAGAACAAGTGGAAAGTGACTTTACCCAACTTGGAACGCGAAACTGGAGATATCGAGCTAGGAACTAAGCTAGATAGAGGAGTTTGTTGGGTGATCCCCTTGTTCACACAGGCCTGTAGCCCCACCTTAATGAATGATGATATTAGTATATTATTGAATGACGCAAAGGCTAACCCCCATTACCATTTCAAAAGCCTCTTCATTGGATTTCGTTCAAGTATGATCATACTGGAATAATTATTTTGTTACAATTTAAACATGTGCCACATTATTTTATAGAAGTTTTAAAGTATTCATTAGGCTAGCTATTTGAGGGAGTAAGATAGTTTATTAATTTTGGACTCGTAAAAATGATACAGTTAATATAGTTAAACTTTTCTTCCAAATCTATTTGGAAGTGTGAGGTTAAATTTGAAAATGTATCAGATATGACAGCGACGTGCAATACACTCGACATGGAACAGTGAATGTAATATCAATTTCTATGAAAAGATGCATTTTTATAATAATTAAAGCCAATATTACAAAATGTTGATTGATATATTTAGAAAGTAACTTACTTGCACTAAAAGTGATTGTTCCGGTGTTTTTTCATTCATATAAATGTATCGCGCTATAGAACATCTCTTGAATTCCATAACATTACGCGTAAGCGTTCCTGTTTTATCAGAAAATATATATTTTACCATTCCCAATTCTTCATTGAGATTTGAGGTTCTCGCCATCGCCGGAGTATTTGATTCTTCGTTATACATTTCAATGTCAAAGTTGATGAATATAGCCTTTTGATGAAAATAACAAATCTAATTATAATAAATGCAATTAATCATGACAACTAGTAATCTCAATACTAAGTTCGCAGTGAAACACTTTCTCTTTTGTCCATCCATTCTCATTAAAACAAAAGAGACTACTTTATGAAGCATCAGTACGGCCTACAGTATTGTTGATTACAGATTGGCATGAAGGTTATTAAATACGTATGTACCTGTAAGAAACGTACTAATTCCAGAGTGACTTGCAACGAAATTGGAATCAAATTATTGTATAAGATGATGAAAGTAAGAAGATTGTATCCAAAATTTTTGCTTTTTATATCTGTAGAGATTTATTTTTAGTTTTTTTGGAATACGATTTTAAGTAATAAACGAACCATCAATTCCAAGATACCAATCTGATATGAAGTGATTACTTGTCCAAAGTACATTAAAAAGGGCACTTGTTAGACAAAGAACAATTAAAATTAAAAATAACATTAAAATCTGTGTGTTTGTCAGTCTGTCGACGGTTGAACGTTTCAATGGTGCTGAGGTAGAATTTCTCATGAGCTTTGTATCGTGGCCGGTATATATAACGATACCAAATACCCAAGATGTATTACGAAGAACAGCCCCACGTTGAAGCACTTGATCTGGACCCAAAGCTAAAGCACTAAAAGCAAGTATTTTTTTTTTAAGTTTATTTATTTAGAGTCTATTTGTCGCCTGATTTTACTTACGGTATTTCTTGATCTTTCAGAACTCCATTAAATTCATAGAGATGTCGATTAGGGAGTTCACATTCGATAACTCCATGAAAATAGAGAAGGTCTTTTGTTTCTAGTAATTTGGCGGTCGATGAAACACCTTGTCGAATTTTCAGATTTGTTTCGCCGTCTAAGTTTGCTGTTTCAATAAACGACATTCCCTGAGGTTCACTAAAAACAAATAAAACATAGATAAATATGTACTATTTTAATGCAATTACATTACAGTGTCTAGATAGGTCTCAATAAGTAATGAATGAAATAATACAAAATTTATTAAGGTTTTTTTCTTTCCATCTATTTTATAGTTTACATAAACGATATCAACTTCGAAGTGGTGTGATATAAGCGTTGTTTCGTCTTTTTCGTCCAAAATGCCATGAAGTGTATGTTTTCCATTCTTCTACTCTTTTATGTTCCCAGTAAGAGTTGACTAATTTCAGGAAATCACCCTTTTAAGGAAAGTGTATTAATATTTGTTTCTTCAGAAGCGTTCTTCGCTGCACTATCTGCCAGATCGTTTCCTTTAATACCTGAGTGTCCTGTTGTTTCTTATTTTATTGATTATTGGTGAGCAGTTTTTGACATTTCCGATTGCATTAATGGTGGAAAGGCTGTCGGAGGAAATAACGACGTTCTTAGCTCCCGTGTTCGCTATTGTGGAGTAAATTGAGAAGTTATTAGGGAGTCTCGTAGTGTAAAGCTCGCCAGATGTTTCAGAAACAACTGCAAGTCCTGTGCCATTTTCAGATTTAGATTCGTCTGTGTACAGAATATGTCATAAATTATTTCTGTATTTGTCTATGATTCCGTGGAATAGTTGCGAATAGGTTTCTTTATTTGTAGAATCCTTTTTAAAAGATGATAGGTAGGTGTTCAACGAGTTTGTTGGAATTTTCCATGGAGGTGTGTTTCCGGGCATCAGTATGTTGATTGTTGGAGTGATGCCAATGTTTGCAGAAGATTTTAGTGCAATGTACATGGTGGATGGGTATTTTTGAGTTTTTTTTACTCAGTAGAATCTTCTTGCCATCTTTAATTATGGGGGACTTGTAAGACTGGCAGATTTTTGGTGCAAAGAGACCTCCTGTAAAGATGTCTATGCGGTGTTCAATGGAGCATTTTCCGTATAAAGCCAATCCATAGTCAATCTTTCATAGTATTATATTTTTGGTAACATTAATAGGTGTGTTGGGTGGACTTAGCTATTTTTTGACGATAAATACTTGATTATATTTGAGGAGTGAAACGTGATCCTTCAAACTAAAATTTTTATCAAAAGTAATACCTAAAATATTTAAGATATTTACATTTGGTATTTGATAAGTAGATAGATTGATATTGAATGTATTACAATTTCTTTTTTACAAATATGTAAATGTTTACTTTTATCAGGTGAGATGATGGAACCTGAGTGGGAGCACCATTCTTTGAAATCTTTCCACGTCCACAAAGCTTGAGACACTAGAGTAATCAGACCAAGCCTTGCCAAAGTGTTCGCAGACGGATATTTTTTTTTAATTTTCCACACTCTGTTTATTATTACGTAGTGTAGACAGTTCAGAATTCCACCATGTAGCTATCGATTTTTGGGGACTGTTCTCTGTTGAAGTAAATGTTTTTCTGGGAGGGATGTAAAGTGAAATAACAGTAATTTTGGTTTTAAGATGAATTTCTATTACAATGATCGATATGTTGGAGTTGATAGATAAACGGTTATGAGAGAAGGAACTGTGAATCAGTATTCCAGTCCCTTGTTTTGCTGAGGTGTTTGTTGTTAAGTTGTAGAAGTACACTGTATATTGTTTTGGGGGATGTGGCGAGAAGTTAGCTTGAAGATGGGTTTCTTGTAGGGTTATTATTGAAGGATTGTAGTCATTTATTAATAATTTTAATTCGTGCCAATTATTAAAATAACCATTAAGGTTCCATTGCAGGACCTTCAAGAAGAATTTGTTTGTGGTGTTGGGCTTTTGTCCAATATACGCCGAGTTATATTGAAAAAAGCCAGAGTTGGTGTTGTGGTTGTTGGCGTAGGTGAGTTTGCGACTCCGCTGGTTAGAGGCTGTTGCACCCGGACTCCTGAGGTCCCCGGTTGTCTCAGCCTCTGGACAGCGGAATCGGCTTTGTTGGTACATAATTTATTATTATATACTTTCATCGTCGGATTCTGAGGGATTGATGTAGTATTTTTTACTGTTTACAAGTGATTGGGTGAATTCTGAAATAGGTGAGTTGCCAGTTGACATTTGCTCAGTGCGGCGCGGTGGGCGGGATATTTGGTGGATTTTTGATTTTTTGTTGAGATATTGTTTGTAATGAGGATTTTTTGATGAGTGGGAGTCCTTTGAGTGATATTAAGTATATGAGTTAGAAGCGGTGGAAGAGGGAGAGTGTTGTGCATTCTGTACTATTGCTGAAACTGTATTGTTTTTGGCTTGTGTGGATGTTGTTAGTATTTTTTATTTATTTATTAACGTCTATAAGTACGATAACTCTCTTAGACTAAGTACATATTTCTTAAAAACTACTATAATGAAAAATAGCTTTATACAATGTTTTCCATAATAATGGATTTGAAAATATTTCTATTTTGATCAAGTTCGATAACATTTGCATATTGATTAAAATTTATGCAAGCATTAGTGATTGGCTCATTTTGACCATAGTTAGTTGCATGTCGAGAAATATACATATATATATATACTTCTTGGTCTTAAGGTTCTAGAAGGCGCATACATACCGAACAAAGCTAGAAGAGGGCGACAGTCTATATGACCCGTTATGACATCTCTTGCGTATAAGGATCCCTAAATCCAGACATAGCGTTAGCTCTCGATATAACATAATCAATTTGTACATTCAAAGAAAGTTATGAGTCAAACTTTTTGCAATGCAGTATCTACCATCTTGTACTCAAAAAATATTGGCAAAGTGGATCTTTAAAAAGACATAACTGAGCATTTATTTATGTTTGAGTTTAAAGCATTCAAACAACACCATTCATTCAATGCATCGATATCTTTTTGTAAGTCTAAGCAATTGACTTAATTGAGATAAAGATTTTCACTTCATCCGCAAACATCAGACATTTTGAAAAATTAATCACCGTGGGTAAATCATTAATGAAAAGTAGAAACAACAAGGGTCCAAGGTGACTGCCCTGAGGTGCACCAGAAAAAATTTCTAATTTTGACAGATAATTTAGATCCAATTTTAACAAACTGTGAGCGATTGCATAAGTTATTACTCATCCATTTAAGGAGTGTTGAGTGAAAACCTAAGAATGACAGTTTTTTCAATAAAATTCGATGCCTAACCCTATCGAATGCCTTTTGAAAAATCAGTAAAAACTACATCTGTTTAGCATTTGTTTTACATGTTTTTTAGGCAAAAGTTTACAAAAAGAGTCAAATTCGCAGTCGATCGACGTTGGACAAATTATATATAATTCTTCACCACTTCATAGATTTTATTCTTCACAATTGATTCAAAGATCTTTGGAATCAGTTGCAACTTGACAATGGGTCGATATTTCTCCACATCTTGCTCTGAACCAGATTTATAAATGGGAGTAATATATGAAAATTTCCAAGCATCTAAAAACTCACCACTTTAAAGAGATACGTTGAATATGTAATACAGAGGTTTCGACAAATTAGACGGACATTCTTTTAAAAATTTTGCAGGAATATTATTAGGTCCAAGGCTTAGATTACTATCTAAACTTAAAAGTTCATTATATGTTATGCATAAGCATGATAATAAATTCGATATTTTATTAGTCTGCACATTCTTCGTTTTGAATGTTATTTTTCATCCTAGAGTTCTTTGTTCAAATCATTTTTTATTGTAACATAATACTCTTCAAGTGTTGTTTCAAGTTTGTTTATATTTCAAGTGGTGACCGAAACGTCTCATCATTAAATTCATAGTAATCAAAGACAGAATGTTTATGCATACCACATCACTTTTCTTTATCTCGTTTAAGCATCCAATATGAATCTCATATTTGATGCATTTGTTTATCCATATGTATGTATGCAAGTATAAGAGCAAATCTGTGGTTGATATTTCCACATTCAATTTTTGTAAGTTAGTCTTAAGTAAAACTCAGAACAATAAAGATACCTCTTTATATTTTATTAAAATCAAACACGACTAAACTTTTATTTCCACGGCATAACAAAAATTGGTGGCAGCGGTGAAATCTTAAATTTAATATTTAAAAAACCATAACATAGCTCATACGCGAAACTCCACTTTAAATTTCTCTGAGTGAGTTAACAAATCGTGAATAGAACTAACAAAAAAATATGTCAGTCGAAATACAACCCTAAAATCTTTGGGTGTATTAATAAATCGATTTATAGAAATAAAAGTTTATAATTGTGCTCGAAAGTCTCATAAAGCCATAAAGTCCCATCGAAAAGAAAAAAATAACATTGTATTTGAACTCCCACTATCATAATTAATAATCAGTGAAAAACGAAACGAAATTAATAAAAAAAAAGAAGAATAACTCTCAAAATAAAACGAAAACTACAAAAACGAAATCATCATACAAGTGAAAGTGCCATTTAAGATCATCATTTCGAGAGAACTCTAAAGGAAAACAAGGAAAAACCAGCCATAAAACAGGGAAGCAGGACACCAAGGAAAACAACAATGAAAATGTTAATGTAAGTTATTTAAGTATACAAAATGCTAAAATAAATATTATTAAAGTGAACAAAAATAATGTCAGAACAAGAAAAAAGAGATTTAACTAAGGAAGAAATAGAGCAGGAAAATAAAATTAAAATTGCACTAAACGAGAAACAATTAAATAAAAATCAAAAGTATTTTATATATATTCGAGCTGCAAAGAGGTTATCAAGGAGAAAGAGGTGAGCTTCCGGTGTTTTAAAGCCAACCCAACTGAGGAAAACCGGAAAAAGTTTAAGCAAGCCAGGAAGGCCTGCAACGCCTATATTCGAAGGACCAAATTCTTACATGACCAAAAATTACGGCGAAAAATACTGCAATGTCCCAAAGGCAGTAAGAATTTTTGGTCATTTGTAAAAAACATGAGGAATTCTTCCTCTTCCTCGGTTCCTACGCTTGTTGTCAATGACACTCCTTTAGTTAGCTCTATTGATAAAGCCAACTTATTTGCAAGGCAGTTCGCCGAAAATTCCACCTTACCAGATAGTGTCATGACTCCCCCAGTTCTTGAACGCGTAAATGATTCTATGGGACCAATCTTTTTTCGTACTCGAACTGTGGCGAGAGTTCTTAAAGATCTCAACACTCATAAATCCGCTGGCCCAGATGGTATCCCCGCTATTATTCTGCAGAGGTGTTCTTCCACGCTGGCAAAACCACTGCGTAAGCTTTTCCATCTATCCTATTCTTCTGGGCTCGTTCCGAGTAGTTGGAAAACTGCATTTGTTCAGCCAATTCCAAAAAAAGGCGAATCTTCTTCTCCCACAAATTACCGACCGATAGCACTAACGTCCCTTCTTTCTAAGGTCATGGAAACGCTGATTAATTATCAGCTTAAGAAATATCTTGAGGAACGGAAGCTTCTTAATGACCGGCAATACGGCTTTCGTAGCAATAGGTCCACTGGTGATCTCATGGTTCATCTCACCGAACAGTGGAACAGATCTTTACATCGTTTTGGAGAAAGTAAGATTATTGCACTTGATATTTCAAAGGCATTTGATAAAGTTTGGCATCTTGCTCTCTTATCGAAAATGCGTGCTTTCGGTATCGACGAATCTCTTCTTCGTTGGATTAGAAATTTTCTCTCGAACCGTTCAATACAAGTTGTTTTGGACGGATTCAAGTCTGAAACTCATAAAATAAACGCTGGTGTGCCCCAGGGCTCCGTTTTGTCTCCGACCCTCTTCCTCATTTTTATAAATGATCTCCTGTCTGCTACTTCTAATCCAATACATTGTTTCGCTGACGATAGCACTCTTAGCTTTTCATATTCGTTTCCAGACTCACAACCCTCCTCTTCGGATGTGGAACTGCAACGGCAAAATATGATTAGCTCTTTAAATTCCGACTTACACAGCATTGTACAATGGGGAATAAAAAATCGTGTGGAATTTAATGCTTCGAAAACGCAATGCTGTCTTGCATCGTTAAAGCGAGATAAACCGTCTTTGCCACTATCTATGAGTGGCACTTGCATCAACGAAACAGAAAATCTTGACATCCTCGGAATGTGCATCAGCAACCACCTATTGTGGAGCGATCACATACGCGATGTTGCCAAAAATGCCGCAAGATGTCTAGGTTTTTTGAGACGTTGCAAGAAATTTTTTTCTCCGTCTGATCTGGCTACAATCTACAAAACCTATATACGTCCGAAACTTGAATATAACTCTCATTTCTGGGCTGGTGCTCCAGTAACTTATTTAAGCCTCTTGGACAGTATTCAAAAAAGAGCTTTTAAAATGATTGGTGACATTAATATCATAAACTCGTTTACATCACTCGAACATCGACGCAAGGTTTCTTGCCTCACCCTTTTTTACCGTTATTTTAACGGACTATGCTCTAGTGAAATAGCCAGTTGCATTCCTCCCCTTAAACAATTTAACCGTAATACCCGCGCTTCTAGGAATGCCCATCAGTTTACCCTTGAGCCCAACTTCGGACGTACTATGAAGTACAGAGATTCTTTTTTTAGTCGTACTACGCGAATGTGGAACGCCTTGCCACGCTCTATCTTTCCCTGTCATTGCAATGTTCAGAAATTTAAAACCAATGTACACCGACACCTCCTATCCAACCCTTCCCTCTTTTCCTAATGCTCACACTGTGTCTTTGGCATATTAAAGGTATAAAAAACCCTTTTAGTGTTTGCTAATTATAAAAAAAAAAAAAAAATTTGGTCAATAAGGCCATCAAAATTAAACAAGTCATATTAGAGGCAAAAAACGAAGCACACAACGCCTTGTTCAATAAACATAAAGAATAAAATTCAAAAATATATATATAAACAAAAAAAGAGGAAACCTTCAAATAAATTTTAAAAAAACGATAATTAATACAATTTATAAAAATGGCAAGGTCAGAATCTGAATTTGAATTTAGCGAGGAATTACTAGGCAGGGAATTTACATGTATAACCAAAGAAAGTGGAACTATAGTATCCTTCACTTTAACACAGATTTTAGAAAATAATAAAATAAGTCAAAATGAAATCGAAGAAGAATACATGGTATTCTACAAAAATAACACTTATAGAAGACAGTTATTCTTTCACATAATAGAAGATCAGGGGAATTTAAATAAAGAAAAAACATCACCCTTAGTGCAAGATGCAATTGAAAAAATAAGAGATATGAAATTAAAGAAACAGGAGCTATTCCTAAAAGAAAGAATAGGAAAGAAACATTATTAGAAGATG
Source organism: Eupeodes corollae (assembly GCF_945859685.1). Classification (NCBI taxonomy): domain Eukaryota; kingdom Metazoa; phylum Arthropoda; class Insecta; order Diptera; family Syrphidae; genus Eupeodes; species Eupeodes corollae. Next base: position 74,939,373 of record NC_079149.1, on the reverse strand, counting down.
AGGAAAAAGAAAGATTAAATAACCGACTAGAAAATAATAATAAGTATGCAAGAAGTTATTACTTGACTAACGAGGAAAATTATTTGACTAACCCAAATAATTTTCCGATAAATAAACGAGTAGAAACAGATAATGGGAATTATTTGAATAATTCAAATAATTTCTCGATCAACCCTTTCTCAACAAATGATATTAGTTTAAGTGATCTTATAAAAATTATTCCTAATTTTAACAGTGAAGCTACGAAAGCTCACAATTTTATACAAAATTGCGAAAATGCAATGAAGTTAGCATCTCCGTCACAAAGAGTGTTACTTCTTGCATTAATAAAAGTAAAATATCTGGAAACGCTGAAATTCTTTTAATGAATTAAAGAATAAACACTTGGGAAGAATTAAAATATGAACTGAATAGAGTTTTCAGAGAAACTCATTCTAGTTTGCAGCTTCATTTAGAAATGACGAAACTTCGTCAAAATTTTAACGAGAGCGTAATTCAATTTACACAGAGGTGTGAAACTCTAACGAGAAGAAGGATTCAAGCCCTCTTTAATGAAAAATCAGAAGACCCAACTTATGACGGTCAAATGTTGGGCATTGAAAGGGATATGCTTAACGCATTCATTGCAGGTTTACAAAGAGAACTTGGAACTTTTGTAAATACACAGCGTCCAAAACCCCTCTCCGAAGCAAGTCAATTAGCTATGGAGGAAGAAATTAGATTGAGGTATTATAATGTTAAATCCAAAGAATTTAACACTAAAGAGTATACAGATAGGCATCTAATTAAAATTAACCATACTTCGGTTAAATGTTATACCTGTGGTCGATTGGGCCATATGTCCAGAGAGTGCTTTAGAAACAAGAATTTTAATAAAAATAGCAACAAATCGTACCAAAATAATAGGGATTTTAATAACAGTTATCAAAATTCAAAACAAAAAAAAAGACTTATAGTAAGGGAAATCCGTTTCAAAATAAAGAAACAAGTAGAAATCAAAATTTTCGAAAACCCGAATAGTTAATGAGGCAACTATTTCAGCGGTTATGTCAGGAAGTCCTCATATAGTAATGATGTATAAAAATAAACCATATAATATGTTAATCGATACTGGAGCAGCAGTATCCCTGTTAAAACAGAATTGTATTTTCGAAAATGATTTACGTTCTGATATAAGTTTAACTTTAAAAGGAATAGGTAAAAGTAGTAGAATTTACTAGAGGTATTTTAAATGAGTTTAGTTTTCACATAATTCCCATAGATGTGATTAATTACTATGATGGAATCATAGGTAGTGACTTCTTACAATATTTTAAATACATAATTAATTGTAAAGAACAAACGCTCACTAATGAAAATGAGTGTATAAAATTATTATATAAAGACGAAAACAATATGAGAGAATACTCAAACTGCATAGACCAACAGATTATAGGATGTAACTCCTTAAGCGCGTCTATAACGTCACTGAATTCTGATAGTATCAAAGATAATAGTGAAGCATTAGTTATTTCAAACACCAAAGGCCAACAGATTGAAGAAAATAATACTTCAAGTGTACCTAAAATGTCAATGTCTTATACTAAATGTGTGTTTTATAACGAGGAAAACGAAACGGAAAAATTTAAAAAAAATTGGAGTCAAGTAAGAATTGAACACTTAAAAGAAAAAAAACAAATAGATTCTTTAAAAGATATAATAAAAGAATACGAAGATATTTTTAGTTTAGAAGGTGAAAGGTCTATCTGAAACTAATGCTATAAAACATAGTATTCGTACTATTAATAATATACCTATTGATGCAAAAACGTACAGATATCCTAAAGTACATGAAGCAGAGGTTGATAAACAAATCATAAAACTTCTAGATGAAAATATTATAAGACATAGTATTTCACCTTGGTCAAGTCCATTATGGATGGTTCCAAAAAAGTTGGATGCCAGTAAAATTCCAAAATGGAGGATGGTGATAGACTTTCGTAAGTTGAACGAAATCACTGTCTCAGACAATTACCCTATTCCCAACATACAAGACATTTTAGATAAGCTAGGAAATGCGAAATTCTTTACAACCTTAGATTTGAAGTCTGGGTTTCATCAAATTCCACTTGATGATGATAGTATTGAGAAAACTGCATTTTCTACACCTTATGGACATTTTGAATTTCTTCGGATGCCATTCGGTCTTAAGAATGCTCCAGCTTGTTTTCAATATATGGATGATATTGTTGTCTTTGGAGAAACAATAGAACAGCATTCTGAAAGACTTAGAGCAATATTTGACAGACTCAAGAAAAGTAATTTGAAGATTCAAATTGATAAAACTGAATTTTTTAAACAGGAAGTAGATTACCTGGGGTATAATATAACGAGTAACGGAGTTGCACCGAATTTAAAAAAAGTTGAAGCAATAAATAATTTACAAAGTCCAAAAAATGCTAAAGGTATCAAATCATTTATGGGTATGATAGGTTACTATAGAAAATTCATTAAGGGATTTAGCATAATAGCTTCATTTTGGAAATGGGACAACGAACAGCAAATCGCGTTTGATAAATTAAAATGTGAATTGAAAAATTTCACAATGCTACAATATCCAGATTTTGAAAAACCTTTTATCGTAACTACAGATGCCAGCAATAACGGCATAGGGGCAGTATTATCTCAAGAAAAAGAAAATAAAGACTTACCAATTCATTTTATTAGCAGAAATCTAATTCAAGCAGAAAGTAGATATAGTACAACAATTCAACATTTCAGGCCTTATTTATATGGGCAGAAGTTTAAAATAAAAACTGACCATCGTCCTTTGACATGGTTATTCAACGTTAAAGATCCAGGAAGTCGGCTAATTAGATGGAGGTTAAAATTGGAAGAATATGATTATTCAATACAATACAAGAAAGGTGTTGATAATGTTGTTGCCGACGAATTAAGTAGAAATGTATATATAATTCAAGACGAACAAAGTACGTACCCAGTAATGACTAGGGAAGACGAAAAAACTTAAGAGTTAATTGAAGAAATCTTTGGTAATGATTCCGCAGATGAAGAAAATGAAGATGTTTTAAGACAGATATATGAAGAAGAATATGGGTTAAAAGAACCATGCACGAGTAAAGTGGTTAAGGAAAAACTGAATAAGAACTTATTACGTGAAAGGGAAATATCTGATAACCAAGAAGAAGAAGTAGAAGTAAATGTCAATTGACATAATAATAATCAAGTAATTGAAAGAAACGAAAACGAAGAGAATTTAGAAAATATACAAATTATAAATGATTTAGAAGTTAGAAAACAAATTATAAGAGAAAATCATGAAAGTTTTTTGGGAGGTCATGGAGGACAAAAGGTAACAATAGCAAAAATAAGAGATAGATTCAATTGGGAAGGATTAAATAAAGATGTAATTGATTACATAACTAAATGTGTACAATGCCAAAAACAGAAAATTAATAGGCATCCCGGGAAAAACCCCATGAAAATAACGTCTACTGCTAATTACGCATTAGAAAAAGTAGACATGGATCTTACTGGTCCATATAAAGAAGGGAACAAAACTTTATTCAGTCACTGATAAAGCTTCGGTTCCCATCGATCACCGAAATCAAGCATCAGTGAGCGTGGTTAGTAGAAAGATGGGTGTTCTTTCTTTCTGTTGTTCTTTCTCTTCTGTCCTTCTGTCTTGTATTAATGACTTGTGTTGTTATCACCTTACATAGTCTAGTTGCTCAAGGTGCTGTGTTCTCTACTCTGTACATTTATGTGCAGAGTAGTGTGAAATGTAAATGTAAATGTAACTTTATTCAGCTTAACAATTCAAGACGATCTAAGCAAATATATAAAATTTATCCCAATAGAGGATAAAAGAAGTGAAACTGTAGCCAGAGCGTTTATAGATCATTGGATATTGTATTTCGGAATTCCAAAAATAATTCTAACTGACAACAGAGGAGAATTCATTAATTAAGTAATGAATGATCTGTGTAAAATGTTTAAAATAAAGCACTTGAGAACGAGTAGTGCTTACCCTCAAAGCAATGGATCTGCTGAAAGAGCACATGCCAGACTAGGAGAATATTTAAGAACAATGATAAAAGATAGAACTAAACCAGAATATGCAAAATTATTTCAATACGCTTCATTTTGTTATAATACTTCAAAGCATAGTAGTACAGGTTTTACACCTTACGAAATTGTATTTGGTAGGAAAGCAAATCCACCTAGTGATTTCGGAACTCTTAAATATAAAACAAATACAGATTACACTCAAGAACTTCAATTAAAATTATGTAGAATCCAAAAACAAGTAAAAGAAACACAGCTTCAAAATAAATTAAAATCAAAACAAAGGTACGACCAAGATTTAGGTAGGAAAATTAAAGATTTTGAAGTTAAGGATTTAATTTTAGTAGAGAATGACAAAAGGGATAAGTTTGGAGAAAAATTCTCTGGACCCTTTAAAATACTTAAAATTATAGGAGACTCTGTAGTCATAGAAAGAAATAACCAATTTATTAAATATAATAAAGGAAAAATTAAACATTATAAAAACTGACAAGTTTTATTTACAGATTGTTAATAATCAGTAATGCCGTTATGGGTAATATATTTGAGAATTTCCAGTCGAATGGAATATATTACAATAATATTGGAGAATTAAGACAACAAACAGGCAAAATTTCTATTATTACCAATATTGATCTGAACCAAATAACCGATCAAATTGACGTATTAACTAATTTTGCAACTAATGTTAAAGATGACTGTTTAATAGAAATTCCTGAATGTGTTGAATTTATTAAACAAACTAAAATACAAATCTTAGCTTTAAGGAAAGACTTAAGAATTATTTATCATTTATTAGGAGTTGATAGAAGATATAGAAGAGGTCTCTTAAATATAGTTGGATCAGGCTTTGGAACATTAGATAGTAAGGATGCTGAACATTATGAAGAAGCAATAAGAATAACTAAAGAGAATAGTGAATATGTCCATAAAAGTCAACAAGAGGAAATACAAATTTTGGATGGGTTAAATAAACAAAATTTGATCATAAAAGAAGCATATTTCGAATTAGGAAATCTTACCAATAGTTTAACGATTACATTAGAAAAAATGTCAAATACAGTAAATAAGGACAGGAAACGGTTTGTTTTAAGAGAATATTTTATTGAATACAAGATAAAAATTTACTTTCTTATAAATCATATTGAGTTTACTATAAATCAAATAACGGAAGCAATCCTTTTTCTACAAAGTAATGTAATACATCCGATTATTATTGAACCAAAATATTGTATTGAGTTATTGAAAGTTAGTGACAAAGAAAATTTAATGCTTTTTACCCCAAGTCTAGAATCTTATAGTTATATTATGAAAGAAATAAATCCAATAGCTTATATAAAAGAAGAAAGATTAGTAGTTATTTTGTCAATTCCTTTAATTGAAAATTCAAAATCAGAGGTTTATGAAATGATAAACTTGCCATATAGAACGAAAGGAATTTTATATGTAATTGAACAAAAACATAAATTCTTTATAATTAAAGACAACAAAGAAGAATACTTTTTAAGTACCTAACTTTCCAAAGAAAATTGATAAATATTTTATATTTAATCAATTAGAATTTAAAAATAGTGTTACGAATGAAGATTGTGAACTTGTTATTTTCATGAATCGAAGAAACAATAATTGTAAACTCAAACAAGTACTTAATCATATAGAAATTTTCTAAAAAATTACACAGAACAAATACTTATTTGCCTTAAGCGAAGAAACTAAATTTAAATGTAACTGCTCTAAAAAGGAAAATAATGAAGAAGGTTTCATTAATAATATTGGAATTTTAAAATTGAAACAAAATTGTATATTCGAGACAATAGAAACGAGAATCAAATCTCCTGAAAAAGAAGTTTTTATAGAAAATAAAGATATTTATCGTCCTGCACCTGAGGACTGTTGTTTTAATATAAGATTATATGATTTGGATGTTGAAGATATAACGTTGTCTAAAATAAAACTTAAAAATTTAAACGAATTACAAGATTTAACCATTGAAATTAAGAATCAGCAAAATTATGTCACAAGGAAATTAAAATCTATACCTCCTCATGTACAAGTTACCGTCTTAGGAATGAGCGGAATAATAATAATTGTAACAATAATTTACTGTTTTCTAAAATGTATTAAGGGAAGTGGCATCACCATCTTCCGCAATTGTTTTAATAAAAAGAATAAACAACCTGTAATTGAAAGAGAAAAAATTGTACATTACTATGATAATAGAAAAAATAAAACTGTAATAAGAAGACCAAATTCGAATGTATTTAAAGTAAATGATTTTAAAGTTGAAGAAAATTAATTTGTTTAAAAAAGAAAAAAAAAATAATTTTCATTTTAAGAGGGGAGGTGTTATGCATAAGCATGATAATAAATTCGATATTTTATTAGTCTGCACATTCTTCGTTTTGAATGTTTATTTTTCATCCTAGAGTTCTTTGTTCAAATCATTATTTATTGTAACATAATACTCTTCAAGTGTTGTTTCAAGTTTGTTTATATTTCAAGTGGTGACCGAAACGTCTCATCATTAAATTCATAGTAATCAAAGACAGAATGTTTATGCATACCACATCACTTTTCTTTATCTCGTTTAAGCATCCAATATGAATCTCATATTTGATGCATTTGTTTATCCATATGTATGTATGCAAGTATAAGAGCAAATCTGTGGTTGATATTTCCACATTCAATTTTTGTAAGTTAGTCCTAAGTAAAACTCAGAACAATAAAGATACCTCTTTATATTTTATTAAAATCAAACATGACTAAACTTTTATTTCCACGGCATAACATATAAACCTCTTCTTCAGATATAAATAAAAATAAAAAAAAGGTGCAAATATATTACATATTTCAATATACATTACCATTGTAATTCATGTTTTAGGGAATTAATACCGATTTCCTTTTTTCATTATAAAATTTCCAAAAAGATTTAGAATCATCTTTGATCCTTGATTCAATGGACCATAAATAAATTTGTATATAAAAACTTTTTTAAATAGTTGTATTCCCTGAGCAGGCGACAATAATTGCCTCGAAGATTTGAATTGATCTTGCTTCTTTTTTTAGCCTTAAGTTAAGCATTTTTTAAACGATGTAAGCCTTTAGAAAACCATACCAGCTTTTTTGATACCCGTCTTACAGCTTTCTTAGGTATAAACTTATCAAACAAATCTTGAACTAAATTTATAAAACCAGAGAAACATGAAGACAATGCAGATCGATCCAAAAATTAATACCAATCTATATTTTGAATATAATTATTAATGCAAATGTAATCGGCCCTGTTGAAATCATATTTTAAACCTACAATATATAAAGGATCAGATAAAGATCTAAAAACTGATAAGGTAAATTCTATACTTAACGCTTTATGGTGAATACTGTTATTTAACAACGGATTATCATCTTCAATAACCAAAATATCAAATTCATTTTGAATATAAACCAAATCTAAAATTGTTTCTATTTCATTTTCAACATTGTTAATATTACAAAGATTAAAATCTCCTACAACAACAGCAAAAGAATTATGATCAAAATTGGAAACAACATTTTTAATATTATTCACGTGTGCATTATAAATATTTAATTCAGACTTAGTAGGAATATATGAAAAAAATACAAATATTTGTATCTTATTTAAACTTCTATCATGAGATCTAATTGATAATTCAAAACTAACACATATTTGTTCGATCATACCCGAGCAGTTTGACAATTTAACTTCCTCGCAATTCAGACTAGAATTAACCGCCACCAGCACGCCACCTCCTCTATTCAATCCAGTACATGTTGCACTGCGGTCCTTCCTGAACACAATAAATTTAGAATCAAATAGTTCTGTTGAAAGTGAACTTTCATAAAGCCATGTTTCGAGTTATGGAGATTCTTGAATTTCATTTGTTGGTCGACATGTTTTAATTATTGAATATACCTATTTTGATTTAATATTTTTTAACTTCCCATAGGAAGTTCTTGTAATGGGTGCGATTTGTCATATTGAAAATTTTGACATTTCTCGACGTTTCAAGGTCCCTAGAGTCGAAATAAAAGATTTTTAGAAAGATATATGTGCGTGCATGTGTACGTACGTTTGTACGTCCATACGTTCGCGATAATTTTTTCGTCGTCCATAGCTCAAGAACCAGAAGAGATATATATCAAATAAATTTTGTTATACAGATAACAAGGCAGAAAGATGCAGAAAGGGCTCTCAAGAAAATTGCGTGGGTGGTTTTTTTACCATAGCAGTTTGAAAAAAAGATGAAAATTTTGGTTAACCCTAAATATCTTACGAACCAAAAACGCTAGAGACTTGAATTAAATTGTTTATAATATATTGTAACTTGATATCAAAGAAGTATATTAAAAAAAATGCATTTAACGGTTTTTTTTATAAATCGAAAAAAAATTTGTCACCTCCAAAATTTTACGACTAAAATATGATTTCATCTCCAAAACAATTTTTTGCGACGAAGAATAATGTTTTGACAGTATTTTTTATAAAAAATTAAAATCTAAGAAAAACATTACTCAAAGTTGATAAAAATTGAATATCGATTTAAATATCTTTTCAAAAACTTGAAATTTAGGCTTTAAACTTATTTTATCTTGTTTTTTTTACAAAAAATAAAAACCTAAAAAAAAAAATTAATAAAAGTTGGTAAAAATTGATTTTCGACTTAAATATCTTTTCAAAACTTTAAAATATTGGCTTTAATTTACTTTTATCTTTCAAAAAATATTGTTTTGTCAACATTCAGTAAAATTTTGAAAAAAAAAATCGAATCGACAGTTTTTTTTTACAAAAAAATTAAAACCGAAAAATAAATAACAAAAGTTGGTAAAAAATGATTTCGACTCAAATATCTTTTCAAAAATTTGAGATAATAGCTTCTTACTAATGTTTACTTATAAGAAGTATTGTTTTCAACATTAGGACAAATTTTGAGAAAAATCGAATTGACAGTTTTTTACAAAAAATAAAAACCTAAAAAAAATGTATAAAAGTTGGTAAAAATTGATTTTCGACTCAAATATCTTTTCAAAAATTGTAGATATTGGGTTCAAGCTAATTTTATCTTATAAGAAATATTGTTTTAGACATTCGATAAAATTTTTAAAAAAATCGAATTAACAGTTTTTTTTTACACAAAATAACACTCTAAAAAAAAACAATACTAAAACTTGGTAAAAATTTACTTTCTACTCAAATAGCTTTTCAAAAATTAAAAATATTGTATTCAAACTTATTTTATTTCACAGAAAATATTGTTTTCGATATTCAGTAGTTTTTATATAAAAATCCAACAGTACGTTTTTTCATAAAAAATAAAATCTACAAAAAATAATACGCAAATTTGGTAAAAATTGATACGAGTACATATAGACAAACTTTTAAGCAAGACAAATCGACAGACGGGATGGGAAGTTATCAGTGTGGGTCGCATCAAAAGCCTCTTTTTTGAGAATTTTTTTCGTGGCAAGTGGTTATTGGAACGTACATACAAATGTATTACACAATATTCAATCAAATAACGATCCCACCATGCAAAGTGACAGCGAAATTCCATCAAGTAGGTAGGTGTATTACATACGCGTTGAAAAAAAAGAAAACACATACCTACATAGCTACATTCCTTTTTTTATTTAACTTCTGCCTTTTCCTTTATCTAAGGAAAGCAGCTGACCATGAACAAAATCAAAAAAAAAATGCAGTACCCAGGAGTGACAGTGCGAAAAAAATTCAAGAAAACAAAATATATGACAGCGAATTCACGATACCTACAATACCTATTTACCCTTTTTTATACCTACACTACAATGTGCAACCACAAAACTTGCCGAAAGTTGAACCAAAAATCAAATTCTGCTTATACGATTGACTAAGTAACACCCAAATCACGATTCCATGACCTTACATCATACCACATACTAGAAATAAAAAAAAATGTCTAAGAAAAGTTTTTTTTTTTATATTTTCTGTTATTGCATGCCGCAAGGCTACAAAACAAACAATAAAAACTAAATGAGCAATGAGACCAACAAAAAAAAAAAAAAAAAAAAAAATCTGAGGCAGAATGGGCGTGCGAAATTCGTTTGCAAAGAATCCTCTTCCTAAGCGCTGATTTGCAGTGGCATTCTCGGGAACTGGAAACTTCATTGTGTGCGTTTACACAGAAGTTTGTTGTTAAAAATGGAAAATAGATATACCTCTTTTATAAAAATTAAATTAAATAAATAGTAGACGCAAGAACTTTTTAATTTTTTAAATAGAATAAACAAATGCCAAAAAATATGTTGGAATTATATAAGCTCCCAATCCCTCACAATTGCACCCACCACAAATGTTATTATATTGAAATGCATTTTTAATGATGTTGCGTCAAATATTTTTTTTTTCAAAGTCGCAAGTATGAGTAATATATGTATGTTTTTTTTGTAAGTTAAAATTTAAAAAAAAAATCAGTTGACCCCATAAATTCGCAAAAAATATTGGAAAAAATTAAATTTTGCATTTTTTTAAATAAAAAAGTAACTATAACTATTTAAAAAAAAAATAAAAAAGCAAACATCTGCACATATCTTTAGAATTTGAAAATACGTTGAATTGACTTAGCTGGCTGTTATACTTTGGAAGTTTTATCAAATATTGCACCTATGCCACAATACAAATTTGCCCCATTTTTATAGTTTTCTACAATTTTTCTTGGAATAAATAAATAAATTAAAAAAAAAATCGGTGCTTTTTATAAAAATTTATTGTTTTTTGAAAAAATAATATAAACAAATATATTTAATTTAGTTTATTTGTTAATTAACAAACATTTTTTTTAAATTTTGTATTCCATTGGTATAAATATTTAGCCCAATATAAAACCCGTTTATTTCGTTTAAATATTTAATGTGAACGCTACAAAGCTAAGCGCAAAGCACCAATTAATTTTTTTACATGAGACATGCCCTTAAACTAGGTGCGATGTTAAGCATACCGGCAATAAATGAAGTAAGAGACTCCACTGATGTGTTTTTGTAAAGGTAAGACAAATGTAACCATTTGCACTTGAGACGTGAAAGTGTTGTTTCCAATTATGTTTTTACGAATAGATCCACCTTTATGAAAGTCCCGTGCTAACGGCGGGGTAAGGGGACACGTATTCATATTCTCTTCATCTTCATTGATTTTAGAAGAGTGGATGGTTTTCTCTTCTGAATTATTGCGAACACTAATCGATGGTGATAATATTGAAGTGCTGAATGAATTTGGTATCAGAAATTTCCAAATTACAAGAACCACACAGATTTGTTGACATTTTACTTATTTATAAAAACACAAAAACAAATAAACAATCAATAAAATAAAAGAACACGTCCGTTCGCTGCACTTGTTATTACTATTGTCATTGTTTGGCTATTTTGGATTTGGGTTGTGGCTTGCGCTGAGGAAGTGGTGTTTAAAGAGGGTTTGAGTGCTTCGGACGATGATATGTTTGCGGGTGTTGGTTTCGCTTGAGTTGATTTATTTAAAACTGTTGCATATTTTTGGTTAGAAGATGATTCGGGGTTTAAATCCTTGTAAATTTGTTTAGCTTCAATCAATTTACACTTCCTAGTTGTTTTGATTTTAAGAATTTCTATGGCCCAGCAGTTGACATTTTTGGCAACGCATGGGATTGGGGAAATATTCTACAACATTGTTGTACCATCCAATATTTACAGTACTGTGTGGCCGGAATAGGTCGAAAGTGAAAAGAATTAGACCAGTTGGAGTTTGGTTGCCATCAATGTTTTTTTTTTTTTAATTTGTAAACTTCCGTAACTCCTCGTGTTTTCATTTCTTTAACAATGTCTTCGTCTGGCATATTTATAAGATAAGGCGCGTAGACAGTACCCTTGGAGGCATTAAGATTTGTATGAACAGATACATTTATTGGACAGAGGTTTGATAAGGATTTTTTGAAAGGAAAATGACAGCTATTTTTTGTGATTTGACCAAGATTAACAAATTGCCATCGCGAAGTTGGATTATGTATTCATAACCTGTGTTGATACCATCTATTGCTTTTTTAAGTAAGAACTCAATAAAGGAGGACAGTGGTTTTTCATTATTAGTTGGGGAGACAACTATAAATTTGAGGTTGGCATATGTTGAATAAGTTGGGTTTGAGGGATTTAAGTCTATATTTGTATAATTAGGTTTTGTTTTTTTTTTAGTAGTAGGTTCGGCATGCGCATCTATTTCTAAAGCACTGAACCGGTTACCTGAAAGCACATGTGGCCCGTGGGCCATTATTGCACCGCTCTTATCACTAATCGTTTTTTTTATTTCTTAACGGAGAAGAAAGAGAAAATTATAAGATAGAAAAGAAAATATTGCTATTGAGATAGCGGGATAAATACACACGAAAACAAGTTAGATGCACACTAATAAGCAAAGCAATGCTGTCGGCTTGAAGATTAGTCGGTGACTGTCTCACATAGATTATTTTGAGCTTTCAAGTGAAAATTCAGATTAAGTAGATCTTTCGCATTTAAACAATGAGGAGAAGAGAATCTAAGTAATATTTTAAACCAGTACCAATGTTGGATTTTAAAGGAAGGTGACAAGCCTACTAATACAAACACTGTAATGCTTGAGTTAAGAACAACAACTAATAAAAAAATTAATTCCAGGATTTATAGGCTCCCTCCAAAGCACGAAGAACAAGTTAGGAGACAAGTTATGGATATGAAAAAACAGGGGGTTGTTAGATAATCAAATAGTAGATATTCCTCTCCAATAGTTGTAGTCCCGAAAAAGGTTGGTAAATCGGGCAAACAAAAGTTCAGACTTTGATTTGCCCAATATAGACAGTATATTAGACAAGTTAAGAAGAGGCCAGTATTTCACAATATTAGATTTAGCTGAAGCGTATTACCAAATTAAAATGCATCCAAGAGATATTCATAAAACTGCATTTGTTACTCCAAATGCTAAGATAAATATAAATGAATAAAATTTTTAAAACAAAACATCAAGAAGTATCCAATACTTAGATTTCCTAATTTTGAAAAACAATTTACACTGTTTGCTGATTCCTCAAATTTTGCAGTACTTACTCAAGAAGGTCAACCGGTTTGCTATGCGTCGATATCTCTAAACGACCATGAAAAAAGTATTCATCCACTGACAACGAATTTCTTGCTATTGTACGATCTGACGGTCTGACATATTTCAGATCGTACCTTTGGGGAAATAAATTTAAAATAATCAACCCATTAATAAAAAATTTAACGGAAAAGAAATTTCGACAAGAAACCGGAGATGAATACTCAAATTGATTTTACCAAGCCAAATTCTCATACAGGAAACTCTGATATTGAACGTTTTCATTCAACATTTCTCGAAATTTTATTAACAATTAAAAATAAAGCTCTAGCTATAAATCGGAAGATACATAAGCACTTAAAATTTATAATAATAGTTTTTATTCAACTTTAGAGATGAGTCCAAACAAAGCGGTAAAGACAGATTCTATAGTTTTAGATAATAATACCAATAAGCACAAAAAACATAAAATACAGAAGAGAAATTTAGATAGGGAAGAAGTGAAAGATTTATATGAAATTATAAACATTTACACCATAAAAATGAACCTTATTTCAGAAAAAAAAACTACATAACATTCATCCAACAACGATTAAAAGACCTAATAAATTTGCTGGTTCGTATTAGGATAATGCTTTGGATAATCATGATAACAGCAACGGTAGTGGAGAAAGCTTCTCTTATCTCTCGAATACAAACTGACCACGGATTTACCTCCATCAATCGAGCTACAGTGAAATTGAGCAATCAAAATCAAAGGTAAGAGCTTTGGTTCCCAAATCCCGAGATAAAGGTATTTTTAAACTTAATTGCAACCGGTCATTGGTTATTCGGAACCATGGATGATGATAATAGAAATAAAACTTTAGAGCATTTTAAAGTTGTAGATATCAATAACGAAAATGCAATAAAAAGAGAGATTTGAAATCGGTGAGAAATCTTAAAGAGATAAGTGAACAATAGTTCTTTCAGGAGAATTGCCAGTTTATTGTTCTAAAATGTATCCAGAGAGAGAGAGGAAGTTATTTTAGCTGTTTGGCTAAATCTTCATACGGCACGAGATCAAATCTTTTTTTTTTAAATAAGGCAAGTAAGTAAGTCTAACTACTATTTAGACGGTATCAATTCATATTATATTGATTTTTACTTGTTTAGTTAAAACCACGGCGGTTACAGTGGTGAATAAAGTTTTAAATACCAAAGACGTGATTACGATGTTATTGCTAAAATTTTGAATTCAGAACCGCATTCTTGCCACCAGAGTAATAGTTTGTTTTCAATTGTAATTTAACTAACTAAAATTTACACTTAAAATAAACTACAAAAATTAAGTTATGTAAAATTATTTAAAATTAAAAAAATGATCAGATAATTTATATGATTTTTTTTTTCAATTAAAATAGCTTTTGTGTTTACTCTTAAGACTAAAATTTCAATTCAGGAACATCCCAACCACGAAAATAGACCAAACAATTTCCGAATGATTTATGTATCCACTTCATAACAGTTAATAAAAAAAAAACTAAATAAAATAAATAAATCATTATTTTTGTGAAAACATTTACAACATTTATTTAGCACTTCAGATTCTGTTGGTTAGGATTGTTTCGTTTTTAAACGCAACCATGAAACTTTCAAAATGAAGCAATTTGATGGGCCTGAGGAGAGGACTAAAAGCGAGTAAGTGTTTGGTTTTTTCATCATTTAACGCACACTTTCTCACTCAGTAGTTTGTAGGCAAACCGAAATGTCAGTCTGAGATTCCCATATTTTTAAAAAGTGTATTTTTGCTACCAACTATATTCAAATTGAGAATAATTTTAACATTGGAAGAAGTTGCACGTTTTTTCAGTACTTCAATTAAAAAAAGGGGCAACTTTCCATTGCCGCAGCACGAATTTCCTTCTGATTTTTTTGTACAGTTGGGTAGGGGTCTCAATAGAATATTAAGGCGAGGAAACAACGTGAAGTCATAGAAAAAAATATTTTCTTTTTCGGACTTAACCCTACTTTTTTGTATTGCATTTTTTGAGCCTAAAACAAATTGTTTTTAATTGATAGCACGACGTAATAACAGCTAGGAATGTAAGGGAGGCAAAACCCCTGCTTGGGATCACTATAGGTTTTGGGGTGGGTGCGAGTTTGGGTATATGCAAATTACTTTTTGCATTTGAGCACTAAAATCAAAGAAATCCCAGCAAAAAAAAATCAGGTGTGGCAGCACTGAACAAAAAACAAGGAAGATGTGTCAAAATCAACCATTTTTTCGTGTTTTGTATGTAAAAAAGTGAACTTTGAAAATTAATTAAAAATAGATATAAATGTTTCCTCGCTCTAAAATTGCTATAGTTATTACTTATTTGCACATATTTATCAAATAAAAACTTCGTGCTGCGGTAATGGAAAGTTGAACCAAAAGAAAAATATAATAGTAATTTGGAAATCATTTATTCACTCATTTTTGTAAAAAATGATGTGGTTTAAGGTTGTTTACATTTTAAAAAATCAAGCTATAATCTTCCAATAGAATCAGATTAATTTTAAAAGAAGAGAAAATAATAACTTACACAACAAGAAGGAAGGAAGGAAGAAGTAGTTTTTTGTTATTTTAAACATTGAGGATAAAAGATCATATTTAAACAGGGTTGAAATCTATTCATATTCTTATAAAGGGTGATTTTTTTGAGTTTAGTATTTTCATGCATTAGTATTTGACAGATCACGCGGGATTTCAGACATGGTGTCAAAGAGAAAGATGCTCAGTATGCTTTGACATTTCAGAACTGAAGCCGAACGATCTGCCACAACGTCGAATTTTCAGTGAATGGGCCCTAGAAAAGTTGGCAGAAAATCCGCTTTTTTATCGACAAATTTTGTTCAGCGATGAGGCTCATTTCTGGTTGAATGGCTACGTAAATAAGCAAAATTGCCGCATTTGGAGTGAAGAGCAACCAGAAGCCGTTCAAGAACTGCCCATGCATCCCGAAAAATGCACTGTTTGGTGTGGTTTGTACGCTGGTGGAATCATTGGACCGTATTTTTTCAAAGATGCTGTTGGACGCAACATTACGGTGAATGACGATCGCTATTAAAGCTGTCAAAGTAACGTTAAAATGAGTACCCGTATGTATACGTTACTTTTGGTATAAATATTCGGTACAAATGTATCGTTACTAGTTACTTTCGTTACTTTCATTGAAATTGGTATTTTCGTTAAAAATGTATTAGGTACATATTTCAGACGTACAAGAGCACAAGCCAAATGATACATTTTTGTTTAAAATTGTACATAAACACAAAGATAGTTTGTGTATGTGTTAATTTGAATGCAGCTGATATCAGGATATTAGTTTTCTCAGCACAGTGAGCGGAAAATATGAAGTAAATATTGAGAGAAACTTAAATAAAAGATATTAAATGTGTTGTATTGAAAATATATATTTAAATTTTTGTCATTTTATCTTTTTTATATTATACTTTTAAAGAGCCAAATTATACTTCCATTGCATTGGCTATTGCATTTGCATTACATTCGTTACCTGATATATTTGGAATTTCTTGGACATCTTCGCACGTTTCGATAGGGATACGTCTAGAAGGCATTAGAGAAGGTTGCACATTTGGAACATTTGGTTTAGACAGTAATTTTTTTTTAAATTTGTAACTGAACCACCTTTAACAGAATAACATGTCTTGAATTGGACTAAAAAAGTTCCAAAGTGTACTTCTTTTTCTTTTTCAATATCAATACTGACACAAAGTAACGGTAACATAAGTAAATGATGCAATACATACAAATAACAATAACACCAAAAAAAAAAGATATCAATACCACATATCAGAGAAAGGGAGATAGAAAACCAAACTGCCAAAATAAATTTTGCCTACAATTAGAAGCTAGTGCAGCGGAATGTTGTTTTTTCTCATTTCAATTTGAACTCTGCATTGTCTATCTCTCATTCTACAACCTACAACAGATACGAAAAATGAAAAGAGACGTTACCCATTACGATAAAAACGCACACTTAACTTATACTACTCAACTATTTAGCTATATGTACATGTTAACTCAACTCACATATGACACACACAGTTCACAGAAAAACGAAACACAGCACACTATCTCAGGATACATTATGACAGTGTAATACCACTTTCTATGCTGGTATGTAATGCGTCATTTAGTATGAAATAACTACCTAAACAAAAGTAACTAGATCATAAAAGTAACGACATTTATTTCAGAGTACCGAAACGTTACTCGGTACAAACTAAAATACCCGTTACTAAGTAACGAATACATACGATATGCTACAGCTCTAATCGCTATCGTTCAATGCTAACAAACTTATTGTTGCCAAAAATGGAAGAACTGAACTTGGTTGACATGTGGTTTCAACAAGATGGCGCTACATGCCACACAGCTCGCGATTCTATGGCCATTTTGAGGGAAAACATCGGAGAACAATTCATCTCAAGGAATGGACCGGTAAGTTGGCCACCAAGATCATGCGATTTGACGCCTTTAGACTATTTTTTGTGGGGCTACGTCAAGTCTAAAGTCTACACAAATTAGCCAGCAACTATTCCAGCCCAAAGTTACCCAAAATTGGACTTTCCGAATGGACCACCTAAGACGCAGCCGCGGTCAACATTTAAATGAAATTATCTTCAAAAAGTAAATGTAATAGACTAATCTAACGTTTCAAATAAAGAATCGATGAGATTTTGCAAATTTTATGCGTTTTTTTTTTAAGTTCTCAAGCTCTTAAAAAATCACCGTTTATAATATTGACGATAAAGGAAACAAATATCCCCTACTTGTTTTTTTTTAATAAAAGAATTTTTAATTACTCCATGATCAAGGAATTTCTTTTGTCTGTAGCAATTAGATGTAAGAAATTGACTGCAAACCACTCGTTTCCGTTAAAAAACAATACCAAAATAATGTTTAATAAATAATTTGTGCGATAAGAAGAATATTTTCCAATACATATATATACGTATATAGTATACACGAGTATATTAACATATTTCAGATGATTGTAGATGTATTATACTGGCCAATTACAAAATCCAAGATTGTTAAATTTAGATGCATGTACATATACAATATATAATAAATACAAATAATTACCTTGAAGAGAGTAATAATAGATCAGCTGGAAAAAACGTATTGTTCTGTATTTTGACAATGTCTCCCACGCAAAGTTCTTGCCATCGAACAAGATTCCAGGTACCTTCACGTAATGTTTCAACAAGTCTGTGATTGATTTCATTATCGGCTCTATGTCGTTTCTTAAAAACAATAAAAAAAATAATTAATTTTAAATTACCATTATAATTCTGTTAAGTAATATTTTAAGCTTACAAAATCCTCTATAATTTCTTTAATCGCACTGACTGCTAGTATAAATATTAATGGAACTAATGTTGTGTATCTACCAGTTGGTGAAACATCAGGAATTTGTTGTAGTAATGCGATTAGTAAGAAAAAGCAATTCGAATAACGCCTAAATTGTTCAAAAAGGAACGAAGGTAAAAAGCTTATAAAACTGAAAGAGACAAAATATTTCACCAATGAAAATTATATTTGTATTTAAAAGGTTGGTAGGTAAAAATAAACTCACTTATATTTTGCAGTTGATATGTGATTACTGCAAAATTTTTGTAATTGTGGCCTATTTATGAATATTACCCTTTTGTCTACATCATCGAGAGTAACACCTGATGTTGTTGCATCATCGTCATCTGTAAGAAACAAATTTAATTGATTTACTAATGCGAAGACAGTAATTCATTTTATGTAAGAACTATATTTTTAAACCCCACTTCACAATTTCAAAAAGAACGAACATACTTTTATTAACCGAAATAACTGGTTATATCTTCGACTTTAAATTAGATGGAAAATTAGTCTTTGTTCTAAATTTTGTATACATACATCAATTTATTTATTTAATCCGTTAATTATCTAACGTTAATATAAACTTATAGCTATTTACATAATTTTTAATTTAAAATTTTAATTAATATAGAAATAAATAAATACTATAACAAATTAAAAAATCTTTCTTTAAATTGTTTGCTTTTAACATTGTCATTAACAGATGAAATTAAATTATAAAATTTATTGAAGACTGAAATCAATTGAGGGGCTATTCATACCATAGTTAGTTCTGCTAAAGATCGGACATAAAGGTATCTGTCTTCTTATGCTAGCTAAAATTTAGACGATTCAGAGCTGTTGCGGATATAATAGAACCATTAATTAATTTTAAAATAAAACAAAATTGGAGATATTGTCTATGTTGTGAAAGTGTAGGGAGCTGTATTAGCAAAAGTCTCTGAGAATAAGGAGGTGGTGTAAATATTTGGGAAAACGGAAGAAAACGAAGACAAAAACGCATAAATCTTTTTTGGATACTTTCAAGTCTGTCAATATGGACTGAATAGTATGGTGCCCATATAACACAGCCGTATTCAAGTATTGGAATTACAAATGATACATAAAGAAGTTTTAAGACGTATGGGTCACGAAAGTCACGAGAAAAACGTTTAATTAAACCTAGAATTTTATTAGCTTTTTTAACCATAAAGTTATAATGGTCACAGAACGTTAGTTTACTGTCAAGAATAACACCTAAATCAGAGAAAACGGAAAGCTTACAAAGGGAGGAAGAATCTAATAAATAGTTATAATCTATAATTGTTTTTTTGCGTGTAAAACACATAGTTTTACATTTGTCAATATTCAATAAAAGTCGGTTTGTATTGCACCATTCCCTAAAACTATGAAGATCTTCTTGAAGCTGTGAGCAGTCATTAATTGAACTAATAGATTTGAAAATTTTAATGTCATCAGCGTATATTAAAACGGAGCAGTTTTTTTTATAACGGATGTTATGTCATTTATATATAAGATAAATAATAAAGGACCTAAATGGCTACCCTGTGGAACACCAGAGTTGACGTAGAATTGGTCGGAGAATTCATTTCTGAATATAACGCTATAACTTCTGTTCTTGAGATAAGACGCGATCCACGTCAAGAATTTGTCGCTAAACCCTAAGGCCTTAAGTTTATGGACTAAAGTCTTGTGACACAATTTGTCAAAGGCTTTGCTGAAATCTGTGAATACGCAATCTACTTGTTTACGATCTTCGAAAGAGTCAAGGCAGAAAGAAGTGAAGTGAAGTAGGTTTGTAATTGTTGATTTATTCTGGACGAAACCATGTTGATTTTCACATACAATTGAATTACAATTAAATGATAACATCTTACAGATAATGGACTCAAATAGTTTGGGAATAACGGAAAGTTTGGCAATCGGCCGGTAATTCGTTATTTCATTCTTAGACCCTTTTTTATGAATCGGAGTTATAAATGCACTTTTCCATAATAGTGGGAAAACTGAGCTTCTAAGAGATTCATTGAACAAAACAAACAGAGGGTACCATAAATGAGACACACATTTTTTTAAAACACATGATGGTACTCCATCAGGGCCACGGTGAAAACAGTCATCAAGTTCTGAGACACAACGAACAATCGAATCCTCACATATTGTCAAGTCAAGTGAGTTAAGGTGAATTTAAAAAGAAGGAGGTACGTCGAAAGCATCTTTGAAGAAATTAGCAAACATATTTGAAATTATTTGGGAGTCATGACTTGTTGTGTTATTAAAAGACATAGCGTTTGGGTAACCGTCAGTTTTTCTTTTACTTTTCACGAAATCCCAGAAGTTTTTTGGGGTCTGTTTCAATTCATTTTCAATTTTCATAATATAGTCAGAGTATAGAATATTGGAGTAGTCAATGAAAATATTTTTAAGTTCGGAGTAAATCCTGAAGTCTTTTTCTGCTCTAGTTTTACTAAATTTTAGCCATGCCTTATTTCTTTTATTTTTTAAGTTTTTTAATTGAGTGTCAAACCATGGTGGAGTTTTAGATTTATAGCGAGATTTCCGTAATGGCGTAGTTTCATAAAAACAGTTAAAAATAATACTATACAAATTTAGACACATGTCATCAATATTACGATTTAGGAGCAGTTGATTCCAGTCAACATTACACAATAAGTTAGTTAGTTCATTAAAGTTACATTTTTTAAAATTGAATTCAAGTTTTTCATTTGATGTATTAGGGATAATGCACACATTTATAATCAGTGATATATTTAAAGCTGGATGGTGACGGTCTTCTTCTACTAGTTTAACATCGGCTGGAGATACAGCTACGTCAGTATTTAACGTGTCGGAGAAAAATATTAGGTCCAAATATTTGTTGTATTGATTGGCAACTCCATTAAATTGAACAAGTCCACAAGAAGCTAAACCATCAATAATTGTGAATTCATTGGTGCTCGTTGGACTGATAGGTGTAAAATAGTTGAAATCTGATGATTTTGTCCAGTTGAGGTTCGGAAGATTGAAATCACCTACGATGAGCAGTTCATCATTAGGTTCCATTTGGTCGTGGATCTTCTCAGTTAAATGCATGCAATTTTCATAGACAAAACTGGTAGATCTTGGAGGTATGTATACTGAGATGATAAAGAGATAACCTGTTTCCAATTTGATTTTAATACATAGCATTTCGACGTCAGAAAGATCAAAAGTATCAACCAAAGTGCATATAAGGTAGTTTTTTTTACCGCGAATAGTATTCCACCACCGACTGTCTCCGAGTTCCTCGATTGGTGCCTATCTCGTCTAAAAACTTGGTAAGTTGAGTCAAAGAGTTCGGTATCTATGAAGGAATTATTTAACCATGTTTCTGTAAGAGTAATTATGTCATGTTGTAGATTGTTAATATTTTTATAGATCGTATTGATCTTTGTCCTTAGGCCATTGACGTTTTGGTAATAAATCAAAACTTGTTTAATCTGCCTCTTTGATAATAATGCATTGTCCGGGTCTCTTGAAAAGGGTTAAAGGATGACGACTTTATATTATTATTTTGTTTATTCTCGAATTCGTGTATTATGATCCCTTTCGGCCAAAGCAAAGTTGAGTTTAGAAGGTGGAAGATTGAGTCTGGAACTCTTATCTTAAAAGATGCATATTTCGAGTGGTTTCGATGAATCATTTTCTCAACTTTTAATAGCGACGTATCAGTCTTGTTCGAAATAAAGTTTTTAATATCGAGGGCGTTTGTTGAAGGGGCAAGTTTAGATAAAAATAAAGTTCGATGGCCTTCTACTACTTTCAATCCACATGAGATAGGTGAGTTTAGATGAGTTTTCTTTGGAAGGGATGAAAATAACAATGAGTTTGCTAACGTTGATGATGATGGGTTTGCATTTGCGAGTAATGGCTCTATTGATGATATTGAAGTTGCTTTTGCTTTGATCGGGACAGAAGATGTTGATAAGGTTAGAGTTGATTGAAGATGTTGAGAAGGGAGTTCAGATGCAGAGGGAGAAGCGGCCCTGGCAGGCTTCTTCGTTGAGGGATTAGCTTCACTATATTCGGCGTCACTTTCGTCAATTTTCCGCTTTAATGATGCTGCATCGTTTAGTGATCGGCTATGAGTCATTTCATTTTCGACACTATGAGAATCCATGTTGTGAATTGTGTCAGTTTCGTCAGTTATTTGGTTTAAAGATGAGGTGCCATTAGCGATTCACTATTAGTCATTTCGACTTCGTTATTATGAGACTCAATATTTTATACTGGTGACAAAGTGGTTATTTTGTCAACTTTTTCGGTAAGACGAAGTAATTGGTTATGCAGCTTTTCTAGATTATATTTGTTTTGTATTATGTGACATATTATTGAATCAATCAAGTAGTCCATAGTTTGATGGCATATGGTGCAAGAAGACATTAAGATGAGTGTATGTAGCGACGACGTTGCTGGAGGATTGCGAATGGTTCGTGTATTTTCTGTCGGTTTGGATAATGAATTTGAATTGTACTCCTCAAAGTATGCAACGATAGTTAATATAACACGTAAAACAGAATGTAGTGAATTTAGGAGGTACTTATACAATATGTATTATTTTAAAACTTTGAGTGATAATATTTACGATATTTTATAATTATTATTTTCTCTGAGAAATAAACTTGTGGGAGAAAAAAGTAAAATGTCACAGAAAAACAAAATTACCAAATTACCAAATGTTACAAAATGTTTGTTTTTCAAGATTTATAATAATTTAAAGAAATACACAAAGTCAAATCCAGACTCAAGGCTCAGGATCGCTTACTGTCACACTTTTAAAGTAATTTAAAGTTAATTCACAATTGCTTCAAGTAGAAAATAAGATTCTTTTAATTGAGCAAAACAAACAACAACCAACGTAGCACAGCAGAGAGCAACTTGACATCAATTGAAAAACTTATTTTAAAGGCCTTAGAGTTGAAACATATTCAATTTTATTATTTATCTTATTTTATAAACAATATTAATTAAAATATTCTTATACACATAAGAACACAAACAAATTTAAACCAAATTGAACGGTAAAAGTAGAAATAGTTGGGTAAGAAATTTTCCTTGAGGCTTAAAGTATGATGCAAGCGTTTTGGGACACGTGACAATTAAAAATGACCAATTATTTTTGTGAAAGCTGATGTTTTCTTCGTCTTAGGTTTTCAGAACTGTTAAGTCCGTTGGGAACTCTTTGAGGGACATAGGGCCTCTACTACGCCTAGGGGCCATCGTGTACTGTTTCCGGAGATGTGTTTTAGCTCATCCAACTCTTGTGTAGGGACGCTGATTCCACCTCGACTGTCCAGCGTAATGTGCTTCTCGGTCGTCCACCTCTTCTTCCTTCTTGTTTGAGCGGATTCCACTGCATTGCTTGGCCTGCAATGCAGTCGTTACCTTTTCGAAGCGTATACCCAATCCATTGCCACTTACGAATTATAGATACTATAGGTTCTTTACCTGTCCTTCTATGAAGGACTTCATTTGAAATACGGTTTGGCTAGAAAATCCATAGGATGTTAGGTTTGCAGCTTTTTTGTTATGGCTTTAGTACAACAAGCACAGATTCGACATTTGTGCGAAAGAATCGTAGCTTTATTCTTAAGCTGATAGTTATTCCTCCAAATTTTTGACAGCATCCGAACGCCGGTTTTGCTTTGCCGATGCGGTAGATGACGTCTTATTCGGTTAAACCTTTGATGGAACCGATGCTTCCAAGGTATTGAAAGCTCTCCTCTTTTTCCACCGGTTGTTTTGGGGGAATTCATTTTCAGCCCCACAACTTCAGCTACTCTCTCCACACTTGATGTCATTTGATGGAGATCCATGATCCTATGAGAGAGTAAACAAACATCGTCAGCGTAATCCAAGTGCTTTAAATAGGATGTCAAAATCCATTGGATCCCTCTGCTACCTGATAGAGCTGAGCGCAGTACATCGCCTATCACCAAAAAAAAACAATATTAGCGACAGAATACAGCCCTGTCTGACTCTTCTTTGGACTTCAAAATCCTCTGACAACCTACCATCATAAAGAACGTGACACTTGGATCCATCATATGCTGCTTTAATAATAGCAATTCGTTTTTCTGGGATGAATCTCCTCCGCAAAGCTAACCAGATATACTCCTGCTTACGCTTTCAAAGGCCTTCTCGAAGTCGATGAACAGCAGGTGTAGTGGTGCGCCAGTGCGTTAGTGTAGTTACGCTTGCACCGGGTGGCACACACTGCGGTAAACCGGTCTTCCCCTTGTGCAGCAATTATTCGAGCCCTTAACTATTTGCGTTCGTTAATCCTTGCCCAAGATTCTTCTGTTGTTTCCTTCTTTCCGACTGACTATTTTATCAGCACTTGAAATGAAAACACTTTTCAAAGCATTCCAATAGTGTCGTCATGTACTGTGCTGCTGATTGTTCTCCTTTCGTAAAAAAGGTCGTCTCTGAATTGTTGACAGGTCGTGGGATCTTTTAGTCTGGCGATATTGAATTCGGGGGCTCGTGTTATTCCGATGGATCTTCGAACTGTAGCTGTACGCAATCTTAGGGTAGCTATCATTAAGTGGTGTTCACGGCCAAGTTCCATGTCGGCGCCTCTCTGTTTCGGACATCCAAGAGACTGCTTCTAAAGCGTCGACTAATCGCGAAGTGGTCAATTTGATTGGAAGACACTTGCTTATCCGTCGACACCCTCCTAATATTATAACAGAGTTAGTGCTTAAACACACCCCTCCACGGGTTTCACTTTGTGGTGGTGGAGGGGCTTAAGTACAACCTTAATGTGTTTGGAATTGCTAATAGCAAGGAAAAACTAAGTAAACCCGAAAAAATTCACCTAAAAACGAATACAGAACCGATTTCCAGGAACAACAACACACAACGAATATTTATGGCTCCATCGGTCTCAAAGAAATCATGTTGGTTTCATCAAACTAATTTTTCTTCAGGAATAACCTTAAAGAAAAAAATCATAGTGCCACCAATCACAAGGCTATTGGCGTTGCAGAAGTCAATGAACCTCTCACCATTATCATTGCAATTGCCGACTCCGTGAGCACCCTTAGCCGGTTGTTGTTACTGCCAACCTTAGCATTGAGGTCTCCCATAACCAAAATTATATCTGCGCGGGGAGTTTTGTTGTAGGCGGGTCCTAGTTGACTAGGACATTCATTCATTCATTCTCTTCATCAGATGCGAGCTCCGTCGGTGCGTAACACCATATAATAGTGACGGGTCGTACTCTGCTCTGAAACCTAGCTTTGACAAGGCTTTCTCGAAGAGGCTCCCACGAAATAAGGCTTCTGGTTGCCGTTTTTGTAGTGAGTAACCCAATTCCAGCTTTTCGAGCGTTTCCTGGATTATGACCAGAGTAGAGCAGTACAGTTTTAAGTGTCGGTGACTTGTATTTGCCTGATCCCAACCATCGCACTTCGCTTAAGCCTAAGTTATATATCCTTTACAGCATAAATTCTCTCACTAATTGGAGGAATCTGGCATTGTGCGGATCTTGACTTCCTGCGTCCAGAAGCGTCTTCACATTCCAGAAACCAATCTTTGTCCGGGTACAATAGCCAAAAGTCGTCAACGAGTTATCATTAATTATCCGAGGCGTAATTTCGGTTTCTGTAGCGGGATGGTGTTCAGTTACGAAGAGTGCAGTGGGGGCAGGTTGGTGGACTCTCTTTTTTTAAAAGGTGTTGGTGTGTGAGTGATGTGTGTCCCAGCCGTAATCTGACAAAAACGGTGTTCATCTGCTTCGAGGTGGTTATGTATTAGTTTGGATAGTTGCTCCAGTCAGTAAATTTTTGTTCTTAAACCTTGTGTTGGACTTCCACATAAGTTTCAGCTTGTTAGGGTAGTTTGTAAGTTAGTATCTTATTTTACTGATAATATTTGTCGTATTATTTGGGTTTTGAATTACATAGATCACCGACTGACTGTCAGAGCAAATCACAAATTTGCCAGGAAGTTTGGCGATTATCCTTGCTGTTTGTAAAATAACTGTCGCCTCTGCGGTGAAAATGGAAGCGATATTATCCAATATCTCTATGGATATTAGGGGACCGTTTTCGTACGTTGATGCAAGGGAGGTGCTTTCTTGGACTTTGGAACCGTCGGTGAATACTATTTTACAGTCATTTGACCTTAGTTCAGCTGTGATATCATGGAATAAGGGTTGGTACATGCTGTTCGATGCATTGCTTTTGTTATAATTAGTCATCTCCATAATAAAAGAGGACTTCTTAATACACCAGGGTTGGAAACTTGGGAAATATTTAACATATTACATATTATAGGAAGTTCCATTTAATTTGCGGCTGTTAATGCAATCGATATGGCTGATGGAATATGCTTGAGACATTTTGTTTGTCTAAGTGTTCTAATGAAACCTTGTGCAAAAGAAAGTTTGGTGTATAACTTAGCTCTGGTTTCTAAGATGCGTTCTTCCACTAAGGAATGTCCCGCCTTAGCCAACATATTCCGTACTGGACTGGAAAAAATTTAAACTCTTCCGTACTGCGTGGTGATATGGGATTTGATAATATTTATCGTTGTTTTGCCATAAATTAATAGGCCGTAGTCAATTTTACTTAATACTAGTGATCTTAGTTACGTTATATAGTGTTTTTAAAAGAGCATTTGATTTTGACATGATAGAAAATTAACTAAATTAGCCCTAGCAGCTAGACTTTTTTTTAAGTTCAATACAATGTTTTTTGAAGTTATATCGATCACTTAAGATAATACCTAAAATACTTAAATTATTTACATTGGCTATGTTAATATTATTAAATTTAAAATTGATTTGTTTCCAAGATGTTTTACGACAAACGTGTAAAATTTTGCATTTGTCTACGGATAGGTGTTAGTGCATTAGAAAAAAGAAGTTGTTCGTTTTGACGCATATAAAGACAAAATTTTGACGTGGTTTCGAGATGATAGAGCCTTTGTAATATAAAAATCCAAGTGCAGGAGTGCGTCTTCACAGCCTTCAATGGCCTTAAAGGCGACTTGATTAGAGCTTATGATGTTTTTGGATTCCAAAAAGGAAAGCAGTCTTTTCAAAACAATTTTTTCTAATATTTTCGGACTGCAAGGAATCAGTGATATTGGACTGTAACCGTTGATTCTATTATTTAGTTTGTAGGGTTTTAGGCAAAGACAATATAGTAACGAGCTTCCATCTCTGTGAAATGGTCCCTGGGCCAAAAATACTGTTGTAGTTTCAAAAGTCTGTGCTTAGCTATTGTTGGAAGGTTCTTGAGCATAGGATATAAGATACCTTTTAACTTCGAGAGACAACTTTGAAGTTCGAGTAATGAAATGGGTATTTCTATGTGCTTGGATTGAGGTGATAAATATTTATTGTTTAAAGGCGTATTTAGCGTATTTGTTTTGTTTGTTTTAAAAGCATCAGGGAAGGATTCATGTTTGGAGTGATTTGACCAAGTTTCTGCAAAAAGGTTACTTATTTCGTAAGGCGTAGTAATTTGTTGGCCTTTCTTTGAAATGTACGCAATTGAGCATGGTGTGTATGTTCCTGTAAGGCAACAGATTTCTTGCCATATTATCAAAAGGGAGGAAGTGGGATTTATTGCGGATGTAATCTCCCTACGAAATTTGGCGTTCGATTATTTGAAACCGATACGATTTTGCTGATTAGGATACTTTTTAAAAAGTGTCCATGCTTTGTTTTTTTCTTTTCGTAAACGTTGTAGTTCTGAGTTCCACCAAGATACTGTACGAGTTACATCTTTTGGAGAATTTTGGGGTATGGATTTATTGGCTGCAAATGTAATCACTTTAGAAATTTGAGCTGCCTCTTGTTTATATTTGAGGATGGTAATTTTTGTGTGATATGATCTTCCAGTTTGCTAGGTCAGTTTTAAATTTGGGCGTAACACGATATCTTTGGAGATTTGGACTGGATGTTAGTTATTATAGCGAAATGATCACTGTCGTAAAGATTTTCAAGACCAAGAAGAGAGCAGCTTGTTATATCTATGTGCGTGAAACTTTAATGCGTAGAAAAATGAGTAGGGGAACCATCATTGAGAACTATGAAGTTAAAGTTAGATAAAAACCTTTCCAAGATCGATCCACTACTGTTTTTTGAAGAAGAACACTCCAGGAGTTAACATCACTGGCTAAGATGACTTGAGTATTTATTAGTCAAGTTTTCTATAAAATAGTTATTGTTTTCAATTAAAGATTGTGTTACTTTTGATATAGGAGAATATGATTAATTTGTATTTTTAGAAACGTTTTTGGTATCTTGAGATACAATAGTTTGGGATGCGTTGTTTGCAGAGGTTTGCGAATCAGTTGGATTGTTTGCTTAAATTTTTAGGAGATGTTCATGGTATTTGTATTTGGATTTTTTGGCGGGTTTTGTGATTTATTTGTAAAAATATTGGAAATATTACTATTTGTATTGTTTAAACAGCATGTATTTAAGATAATTTTTTTTTGCGTGTTTTTAACTAAATTAGAAGATAATCCATTATTACTTGTTGTGGGAAGTGTTGAGGGTTTGTTTGAATTTTTAGCTTTATCTGCAAATGGTGCCGGTGAAAATGAGAGGTTAGCGGGGATAGTAATCTGTTCTTTATGAATCCTCTTTGCTTCAGCCATGGTGCATTTTTGACGAGTTTTTATTGTTAAAATTTGTTTGGCTTGTCTATACGACGGGCAGTGCTTAGAGGAGGAGGGGTGATAAAGTGAGCAGTTCGCAAATGTAATTTTTTTGCATGGAGAGGGTATATGTGGGGGAGAGTGCATTAATCGCATCTAACACTACCGGTGCATCGTTATGTTGTGTGGCCCAGTTACTGACAATTACGATAGCGCATTGGATTTGGTATGTAGGGAGAGACTTTGGCTTTATAAAAGCCAATATCTACCGAATTTGGTAGATTACATAGGTCAAATGTAAAACAACTAGAGCAGATGGTCTTACTTTTTTGTTTTCACCTACGCCTTCACTTCTAGTGAATTTATAAATGTCAGTCACACCTTGAGGTTTCATTTCGGCAATGATTTCAGCCTCAGAGACGTTTTGCAAGTATGGGGCAAAGGCTATACCTTTGATTCATTAGGTTTTTGGTGAAGTTTGACTTCACTGGGCAGGAATTAGCAAAATTATTAACTTCGAGGAAAGATTTAACAGCTTTTTGTGTTTTAACCAAAATAAGAAGGTAACCATCACGGAATTGGGTAATGGGAGTAGAGGAGAGATCACTATACATTTAAAATTTTTCGCATTTGATACCGCGGGCAGAGCAGGAAAATTGTGAAAAAGATTATTGTTAGATCTATGTTTTTTATTGGGTTAGTGGAATGTTGAACCCACATCAAGCGGTAGCCTCCTAAAGCGAGAGCCACCTAGCCCCCTAAAGCGGGAGCCAGCTAGCCCGTTGACCATTTTTAAAACGTTAGATAGCACTCACGTGTATTGTATTTTTTTTTACTAAGAAAAAGAAAAGAACATACGTTGCAAAAAGAAATACAACTAGATAAGGAAAAAATGGTATAACGGGAGATACCGGTTGTCAGAAGAGCACAAAGCAGTCTACGGACGATGCTTACAGTTCGGTGGTTAGTCGGTGATTGTTAAATATATATTTCTATGTTATTCTATATTATTGCCTTAAACAAACAAATAAATAAATTAGGTGGCGCAACAGTCCGTTGAGAACTAGCGTAGTGACTTACAACTCTCAACCATTCCTGTGTGCAAGTACTGTTGGCAGGGATTAAGAGGACCCAAGACTTCTAGCATGACAGTTCTACGCACTTACCATCACGCTAAGGGTACTTTCATATTATATTAATAAGATAACTTTCATGAACATTTAATTTAATGCAAAATATATTTGACATTTATTACTTTAGCAACATCCAGAGTTAGTTTTTTGTAGCTCCTTGTTTCTGATTGTGCAAAGCTTACAACTAATTTATGTATTATTTGCTCCACTGGATGTCTCTTCTATATTTTGGCTTTTTTTACCGAAAAAATTGTGGGTAACAATTAGTTTTACATAAAAATAACTATAACTGTGCGAAGAAAAGTCAGGAAATGTAAATTTAGGAATGAATTTTATTTTACCATCTGTGCAACCAAAATGTATATTGAATCAATATTGAATCTCATACATGATTTATTTGACCTTTAAATCATAGTTAACATTTTTTTTCATTTACTTGTTCTTTATTTTAAATAATTTTATGCTATAATATTAGCTTTGCATATTATTTTAGCATACCCTTTTCTGAGAGAAAGAGCAAATATTCAGATACTTAAAAAGAAATCTTGTGTAAGATATCTTCAGCATAATATTACATTTACTATTTCTTAACAAAAACTGAAGTTGTCTTTAAATTCCTGCGTTTGTCTAATTGGCTTTCAAGCACTTAAACTTCATAATCTGAATAGTTTGAACCAAGCATTTGAATTTGTTAGAAATTTTTAAATAGTGTAAATCCAAGCTGAACAACCGAAACAAAACACCAAAAGACTTTAGTTGATATTCTGATACTGATGATTTCTTCATAAGTCTTTTGTACCTCATTTACTAGTCTAT
The DNA here is from genome assembly GCF_945859685.1 of Eupeodes corollae. Lineage (NCBI taxonomy): Eukaryota > Metazoa > Arthropoda > Insecta > Diptera > Syrphidae > Eupeodes > Eupeodes corollae. The sequence goes on along the minus strand of NC_079149.1, from coordinate 74,908,199 downwards.
TATTTTACCTACGCTACACTATTAATAAAAAAAATAAATAAATGCCACATTAAAAAACATTATGTAATATCTAGAACAGTTATCTAACATTCTTTTAATAAAATGTAAACAAAATATCTTGAGAAATTAATGTTTACGAATGAAGCACCGTCAGTTGGCTTGAATTTTGTATTTTGTTACGATTTTGTAAATGCGACCTTAACATCCTGATACCCGTCCTTAATTCCACTTTATTTATTTCAATTAATTCAAATTAATATACTTAATATTTATATTGGCAAAGTTTCTAGTTTGATCTTTGTTGTAATTTAGAATTATTGTTGAGAATATTAATCCAAATAAAATATAGCTCCCGACAATTCTCAAGGGTCTGTGGATATACAATTTAAACATCGTCCTTTGACTTAGAACTTATATTTGACACAACTTTTTTACCTTAACTAGAGTATAGTGCTTAATATCTGTCTAAGCGAGGTCTTCATTTATTTAAACAAATGCTCCTGAATTTCAACATGCGAGAAGTACCGGGCTCATGTATAAAACATTATTATGGTTGGAATACTACAACAACAACTTGATTGTGCTACCGCAAGGCGGGAATTACGTATGTTTCACGGGTACCAACCGACAATCAGATTCCTCCATTTGTGGTGCTTAGTCTTTCGTTGTAAACAACAACAAAACTTGTGCGACCTAATACAAATTCTAGTCTGTCAATCTGTCATTGCAATTGATAAACATAAATCTTGCATTGGGAGGACTTCCATCATTCAGCTGCGGTGGTGTGATGCGTTGTGCATCGTATCCGTTAGCAACTTGAGCAAGGTTTGAATCTCAGTGACGGTAGCCGGTTTTACGTAGAGAATAAAACTTTGTAGTGGTAAGTTTTGATTTTGTATTTTTTTTTTTGATACATATATTTTTGTTTGTACATTGCCTTTGACGTCTACTTATAATATTTGATATATTCTCGAAATTGCCTTCACTTGCCACATACATTTGTTCGTGTTAAAATCCATAACTTTTTCTTGGAAAAAAACCTTAGACTATACATTTTAGGTTTCATATTATTGTAGTACCCGTGGCATGATAGTTAGGGCGTTGGGTTGCTGGTTAGATCAATATTTATATTTCGACAGACATATAAATGCTGCCCTGACCAGGGCCAGAGGAGCCTTCGCTCTGACGAAAAGGCTGTTTTACAACAGTCGGCTTGACCCCAGAGTGAAGATATTTTGTTACATGACCCTCATACGGCCATTGATCGTTTATGGTAATCCTGTGTGGTACAATGTTGCCCCTTCCCAATGGGGCTCGAATCAACAGAATTGACAATTTCGTGATAAAACTCGTTCGAGGTCACATTGCAAGAGCTATTTCTTCTACCAACAATTTAATTTTCGAGGCGTTCTATCCGAATGACGAGTATTTTGAAGGTGCACGCTTGAGCGGCTTCATTCCACTAGAGGCATACCTCTTTTTAGATAGATGCGGTCTGGTACAGGATAGATTGTCAGTTCTGCTAATCTACCACGTCAGACGAAGAACCGTTGATAGGCGACTCCTGCATAATCAGGACGTCCTGGTACAAGGCAGAGCAGAGCTCCTTCGGTGCAGTAGGGCTGTGTTCGAACGGGACCGAATTGATAGCGTAAAACAGGAGAATCAGTTTTGGTGGCTTCAAACGGCATATAGTGTGTTGTCGGGATGGGGTTTTAAGCTTTGGCCGGCTTACATACTTGTTTAATAGTATTAGGGTTTTTTAAGTAGAATAAGCATGGTTAAAAAAAAAATTATAAAAAAATAGAAATAAATATTATTATTAAAAGGAAACAAGAAATTAAATAGAAAAAAAAATGTTAGATAGATTTGGTGCTGTGGTTGTTCCAGTTTTAAGTACCTTAAAGGTAGAATAGGTAATTTAAGTTATTTTAAGTTTTATGTTAATGACCTAATTTTAAGTAGACTTTAAGTAAAATAAGAAAAAAGTCATCGAAATTAGTTTTTTTTGTTGAAATTTACTAATAAATAAAATTGAATTGGAGCAAAATAGATCTTAGGGCCAAAAGGCATTAGAATTAAGTATTATTGTTAAATTTGGAGTGTCCGTATGGGACCAGAAAGTTAGTTGTAAGTAATGGTTAATTAGGCTAGATTTATAAATGTTCGTCTAGCTTTCAGATAGGTTTAAGATTGAATTAATACAAATGAATGTAAGAAAAAGTACGTTGGGCTGTCATGCCAGAAATTTGGGTTCGATCCCTGCCTGTGCCATCTAAAAGTTTTTTTCACGGTTACCGCCTCTTGTGAGGAATTGACAACATTACATGCACAGGAATGGTTGAGAGTTGTAGGTCACTAGGCCCTAGATCTCCACAAACTGTTGCGCCACCTAGTTTTTTTATGTTTCACTATTTTTCGTGTGGACCGTGTCTTTTCTAAGTCCACGTATCATTTTTCATATAGTTAAAGGCATTTGTTTTTCTATAATAAAAAAAAATCCTAAGGGTTAATTGTTCAAGAAAGGTAAGGTAATTATCTTTATTTATGAAATTCCTCCCAACACTTGGTGATCAAAAATTTAACAAAAATATAAGACAAAAGTTTAAACACAAAATGTGAATTTTAATTGGAAATCAATTTCTTATTACGAAGGTGAACATCAATGTTTTGTTGGCCTACCTGGGGCGGTCGGGCATCTAAGATAGGTTCTAATCATTTTTTCAACGAAGAAACAAAGTTTTCGACTTCAGCCCATGCAATGTTCTGTCATTTTTCTTATTAGTGGGAAAAAAGAAATACAATTCTTTATGGATATTCCGTTGCAATTCTCCAATCAATGACAGTGACTTTAAAGTCCGGGTTCATGGGTTGATGGGTTTCACCTCTTAACGTAGCTTAACATAAAAAAGTATCAGTGAATTGTCACAATTACCAACAACACAGCGAGTATTTTTTGTGCTCCCCTCCCATTCTGTTTATACTTCTTTCACAATTGCTTAACATAGCCATTCATGTTCTGCTGTCTTTGCGAAATAATAATTTTAAAAATTGGAGTTAACTTCTGTTTTGGGGTTCAGGAGCAGATCAGATTAGTTTAGTTTACCATTAAGGCATAACACTAATGGTAAATGGATGTACAAATGGTAGACATGTGCATTCAAGAGGACACAAGCGTCCACAGGTTTTTCTCAAAACCCACCTCTGTCTATCAACTCCTAATCTCACCTCCCCGCTGTGACATCGCGTGCCTAGTACCGCAACTGGAGATTGGGTTTTAACCCTAGTGGAAAGTTGTAGGGGCCAGCAAACGAGAGAGGGGAGATGTGTTTCCACTAAGGCACCTCTCCTTTTCCAGACGGCAGCGGACGAATTCTCGAGATGGAATCAACGGTGGCGTCTACAGTTCCAGTAAGGTTAAACTACTTAGTGAACACCTTATAGGGCTTCTACGACTTATTCGGAGCCCAGACCTATAAGTAGCTGTTCTATCCGCCTCCCCGCCCTTGGAGTTATACTAAGGATCTGGCCCTCCAGGTTGGGGGTTGTGCCTTCGGGGTGACTTCCTGACCACGTAAAAATGACCTTAGTTGCGAAGCTCGGATATGGACGGATTTAATGTTGACAACCCAAGCAAGCGAAATAAGGACAACGAACTTCGGATCTGTACGAGGAATGTTAGGTCCATTATAAGACCACGTGCAGCCACTGCGACTGATACCGAGAACAAAGGGTGTGGATTTGTTGTTGGAACTAGACTCAGGCAAATAGTCTTGAGTATAAACAGTGTGAGCAAGCACATCACGACAATCCGCATCAAGGATAAATTCGACAACATAAACCTTATATGCGCGCATGCCCCACAAGAAGAGAAAGATGAAGACACCAAGTACAAATTCTTCGAGCTCTTGGGCAAGACATATGAGCAGAGCCCTGGATATGACATTAAAATTATCTTAGGAGATTTAAACGCCAAGCTAGGAAGAGAAGACAGCTTTGGTAGCATAATCAGGACAACGGATTCAGTCTGATCGATTTCGTTGCGGGGCGAGACGTTCTGGTAGCTAGTACGCAGTTCACAAATCTTAATATCCACAAAGGGACAAAGAAATCTGCTATCGACGCACGACACTATAGTATACAGGATGTCCGAACTTTCCGAGGGGCCACAAGGTAGTGGTCCGACCTCGTCGTAGCCAAGGTACGGATACGGATATCCCGGTCCAAGCCAAAACAGAGAAGTACTGTGAGAAGTTGCGACGTAAGACGGCTACAATCGAAAGAGAAATGTGCTTTTCCGATCGATTCTCTAGTAACCTCTTAATGAATCCTGTGCTGCCTGCATTAGCATCGAAAACCAGTGGCAACATTGCCTTGCTGCCATCAGAGATGCCGACTCTGAATTGCTTTTTTTCACACGGCCACAACAGGGAAACCCTTGGTTTGACGACGAATGCCGGCAAGCGCACGCGATACAAAGAGTTCGATTCGAAGACCTTCCGACCTGGAGTGTTGATGTCCATGACCTAGGCATCTAAGCCGTTGGGCTTTAATTCTGTTAACTAAGTCACTGTCGCTGTATAGCCCGAACAGTTTGTCGTTAGGTCCAAAGAAGCAGCGATTTGCAAGAGTTATTCTTCGTTTGATTTCAGCGCCTTTTTTGACATCAAATGCATCGGTGAGATCTTTTCCGACCTTGATAGAGCAGCGTGCATTCTCCATCGTCATTCTGCCCAAACGGATAAAATTGACAGGGATGCCAAAACTAGACATTACTCTGTAGAGCTCTTCCCAATGGATGCTGTCATACGCGGCTTTAAAATCGATAAAGAGATTGTGGGTATCGATTTCAAGCTCTTTGGTTTTTTCCAAGATCTGCCGTAGTGTGAATATTTGGTCGATAGTGCGCTTTTCTGGTCTGAAACCGCACTGATAAGGACCTAATAGCTTCAGACGTTCACATAATACGGCAGAGAGGATCTTATATGCAATGTTAAGGAGACTGAAGCACACTATCATTGATTTGAGAAAACTTATCAATTTAATACAATCTGTGATGTTAAATATATACTACAACTTTCATAATGCAAATTAGAAATGTTGCATTCAGATAAATTCGTCCGTCCGTTGTGTGTTATTGTAATGGGTCGGATTTTTCAAATTGTTTAAATTTAAAATTCGAGCGAAATATCGCCGGATCAACGTCAAATCCCACTTTGAATTTTAATGTTGGTAATAATGTTAGTTTCGGGTCGCACGATTTGTCGGCCACCATAACTGTACCAGAGTTTAGGGTATGTTTGTTGTCTATGTACTTGCTAAGCCAGTAAACACATTAGTCCTATGATGAGCCGTTATTTTTTGGCTAATCTAAAGTTTATTTTTATTTATTCATATTATACTTTGATTCTTTAAAATGTAGTTTGTTGATATTCGAAACTACAAAAAAAAAAAAACATTAATCCTGATTATAATCTCAAATTTCGTCTTTTCCGTCAGTCCTATGGCGTCAGTACTGTGTCAGGTATATTGTTATTGTTCTTGTTTTCATGATTATTAGTACTTTTAAGATGAATATTTTTAGATTTTGAATGTAGTTTGTTTGTTGGTTACTTAGAACTATTTCGTAAGACTATGTCAAAGTAGTAAAAGATACTTGAATAACGTTACGTTAAATGTCAAAAGCCTGTTTTGAAAACTTGTTTAGTATTCCCTCCCAGTAGTACATATTAATAATAAAAAAAATCTGAAGTTTTTAAATATCTTACAATGTACTCAAAAAAGTGAATGGCCCGATTGGAAACAATATATATAATTAGAATAGCTATACCTATCATATACACCCGAATTTGTAAAAGTTCAATTTAATAACTGTCGTAAACAAAATATCCTCAAAAGTTACCCAACTTTTGTATAGTCACCCATATATGTTATGTATACAGTTACTCCCAAAATTGAGCTTACACCAAGTAAATAAAGATATCTTGTTTATATTGATGTAATTAAAGTACATAATATTATTTTTTCTTTCAGTATGCTTTTTAATTTATTTCTTTTTAAAATAATGTAAGGTGTAAACACTCTTCATTTCTTTCACTCTAATATCGTGTTATATTAGAATAAGTACGTAGCAATTGTTGTATTTGTATCAGTAAATTCTTGTGTAAGACATGTAGAATAAGGGGCAATATCTAGTGGTTAAGAGGAGAACTCGCTTCGTTAAGTATTGAGAACATTCAGCGCCTACAAGAACCTAGTAGTTTCTCGAACCAATTTAAGGGATATAAATAGGCACTCGTAAGCGAAGCGGTTAATTGTTATTGATTGTGAACTGCGATAAAGTACAGACTGTAGTTGAAAAGTAATTATTGAAAGTGTTGAATAAATAAATTTGGAGCGATTTAAATAAAGTAAATTTGTGTTTTATTTACAAGTGTGAATAAGTTTTAACTGTCCGACCACCAATTTTTTGGTGAAATCAGGAGAAATAGATTCCCAAAGATCCTTAGTTTTAGGTTTTTTTAGTTTTTTCTAAAAATATTTTTTAACTAATGCTCAATTGGATTGAGAACCGGTGATTGAGGAGCCGAAATGCAGCCAAACCTTCGGCCTAAAATGGCCGACGCCGAAGAATCTGTATCGTACTAGGAGCCGGAAAAAATTAAATTTTTGAAAAGATTGCAATCTTTTCCTCGGTATGTCAAAATTGTCAAAACACATGTATGCCACCATTGTAGGCGCCGAACAAAATTTCAAGTTTGGAATTTTGCTTGACACCTTTTGCGCATCGTTTGTGTTTTGTTTTGTGAAATCGTGATTTCGGATTGGTTTGTGTTGTTTATTTTCTTATTTCTTTATAATTACTGATTAGCTATTAGTTATTTTTTTTTATTTGTCTTATGTTTTATAAGCAATACATTTTAATAAAAATAATATTTTTATCCAATAAATTGGAAAGGAGAATTCTTGACCTTTTTCAAACTTAGGCTTCGGCCGAAGATTTTCTTTCAGCCTAGTAATTCGGCTTCGGCTGAAAATCGACCTTCGGTCGGACACTACACAAATTTTATGTCAGATGTTATAAAGAATTTATAGTTGGGTCAATTCAGAATGGCGCAAACACAAGGCGCACTGCTAATTACAGTGAAATAATTCTCATACCATGTCCATTTGAATAAACCTACATATGTACATAAATGCATATACATAAGTGTAATATATTTTATTTGTTCCTAATTTCCTTAATAAAACATTCGTGAACAAATTCATTCATACAGTTACGTATGTATGCGTATACCGTGGTCTAATTTATTTTCAAATATTCAACTTTATATGGCATTATGAAATATTTCATTTCAACAAAATTATTAAATTATTATTATGAAGGGAAAACAAGCTACCCTACAATATATGCAAAAACAAAAAAAAAGTATTTCTTAATTATGAAAATTCAAAAATTTTACAAAATACATATACTAAAAAAAAATATTAAGATGCACAAAATGTTAATAATATAAAGTAAAGTCTTTCGTTAATATGTATGTTTGTTTATTATTTTAATTGCTTATATGTACCTACATTCGTGTAAACTTTGATATTAAACTGAATACACATTGACTCATTATCTGAGTCCTAACATTAAGGAGTGTCTGTTTTATAAGTAAAGTAACAGCCACCCTTTTCTCTAAAAAAAAACATATACACAAAAATTTACTTACGACTTAGACGTAATCGAAGAGCTTTATAAACATTCCGAAAAGCCATAGCCCAATTCGTTTATCCGTATTACTTTGTATAGGTATATTGTATATCATATGAAATACTATATTGCCGTAGGTTTGGTTTCAATGTATATTTGTTTTGTTAACAAAAATTTTTATATGGGGAAGTAATTCGGATTTTCTATCCTTGCCTCGTATAATCCTTATTTCGCGATTGCGTATGAATTCGAATGAGGTATGCAATTTAACTGAAAACACATTAACTCATTTTTAGAACACTTAAATTTGTTCCTTATTAAAACTATGAAAAGGATTTTCTATCATAATTTTTGAAAAATATTACTGCCAATGTATGTAAAATTGAAGGTTTAAAAAAAACAAGAACGAAGATGAAGTTATTTGAAAAAAAAAAAATGCTCTTTAGAGTGAAGGACAATATAAATTACAAAACATGAACATTGACACTTTGTTGTGGTATTGTTCTCAGTTTATTTAGTTTTTTCAAAGTTTAATTTTTGTTCACTTCTTTTAAAAGTACTAACCATATTTAAGCATAATTTGATTTGTGCACTATTTTCAAAACAAATCAAAAATAAAATAAAAGAGTTTTTCACGTCAGTGCGTGTGCTCTTAAATTTAGTGACTAAGAAATAATTTTTATATGAAGCTTTTAAGTTTATAAAAGTGTTTTAAAAGTTTAAGAGCTTTTTTTGGCACGTATTAAAAAACTTAATTCACAAATCTCTAAATCCTGCCATATTTAACTTAATACTGTTATTTTTGTTGTAATAACAACAATTAGAATTTATAGCTTTTGAATTGCATATCTATTTTGTGTAAAAATGATATATAGAATATCCATACATATATAGTCAAGTAGGTAGTTATAACCGTACGATGAAATTGTTCGTAAGTTGTTTAAAATGTTACTATCCAAGTTTCTGCCTGTAAGCTGCCAAAGCAACATGGCCAACAATCGCGAAATGTTGTTTTTTTCGTTTATTGGTGATTTCAAGACCAAATAAAATCGTATTCTTTTTTTATAAACCCACTTACCTAACTTTAATTTAGGCATGAGGAATTTCAAATTAATTTTCTCTAAAGTTAGATAAAATACGATTTTAAGAAAAAGTGTCATGGTCATGTTGCGTTATTGCTCGAGATCGAAATTTGATTATTTAAAAGATCTACATATTTAGTATCCAAAAAATAATTTTTTCTACAAGATTTAAAATAAAAAAGACCATTTTTATGATCGGACTAGACTTACCAGACTGTAAAATAGTTTATTAAATTTCTTTGTTGCTGGTCGAACGTAAGACATTTGCACCCAAGAGGATAAAACCGTTCTTAAGTTGTTCTCAAAACCCACTTCCTTCTACTTACTTGGAGCACAGAAACTAGAGCTGGTGAATAGAACTAGCACTAAAAGTAACTCGACCAACACTTCGATCATACTCAAATTCAACTCTCCATACGATAAGAACTTTGTTCTCAAATCAATTGGAGACTTCCGAATTTCAAGCAAACAACAACTCTACTTGCATCATTGGGGCTTTAGTGTTACGCAACCACCAAAACCTACCTACCTGCGTGAGAGCTTATCTATGCTAAACCGAAGTTTATTTCAGGGCGCCACGCTTATAAAAATAGTAAACATATATCATCTGTCTATACTTCACGTGGAGCCGTGTACGTGATACGTCAAGTTAAATTTACTCTGCAGTTAAATGCTTTAGAGACTTAGATAGAGAGAATTGCCAGTTCTGCAAATGAAGAAGAAGACCAGAATATAACTCATCCTAAATATTAATTAATATCTACTCATTCACAAACATTTCTCTTATAATAATCTTTAATTTAATTTTTTTTCTATTTGATTATACATATTTTTCACTTTATAATTCATTTTTATTACTTTTCTCTTACTTTAATATTTTCACTCAAATCAATTACTTCTTGTTCTTTTACACCTAATAAAAATTCAAATCTGTTTCTATTATTTCTCTTACTTTCTCTTGTTTTAATTTCTTATTCTTTTTCTCCTTTTTATACCTTTCACAGCTAAGTACTGATATAAATAATATTTTTGCTTTTATTTATATATAAATAGTAATGGCTAATTTCAATGGCGTTGGTGTTAATGAATCTATGCGTTCGATGATTAGGGTTTTGAGTAAACAATACAATGTGCTACGGGTATTTCACATTAATGCTCAGAGTCTTTTGCCAAAAATTGATAAATTCCGTGACTTGTTTACAGACTCTGGAGTGGATGTCATTCGTGTTTCTGAGACGTGGCTGGTTGATAGTCTAAATGGTCAGATTTGTTCTTTGAGTGGGTTTTGTTGTTTTCGATCTGATAGAAATCGCCAGGGTGGTGGTGTGGCAATGTATGTCAAGGAAACCAATTAATGTAAGTTAAGACGTTCTTCTGAGCGTAGTACAGGTATTCAGTATGTTTTCGTTGATGTAATTGGGAACTCATAGTTGAAATTTACAGGCCTATTGATTTATTTCTGGTGGATGATAAGAATAAAATTTTGTTCTATGATCAGCTTTGTGCACTTGGTTTCTCCAAACATGATCTAATTTCTTACCTATAGTTTCATCTTCAACCCAGTAGCAATCACATACAAATATCGAGATTTTTAAAACATTGATTCCTCCCAACTCGAAGCAGATACCCGAAATATAGACTGGCACAATATTTTTAACTTCCCTTCGTCCACTGCGCAGGTGCAGTTTTTTAATAATAATGTTGCTCAACTTTTTAATGGACAAGATGCCTTAAAAACTTTACAAAATAAATCCAAAGATCCCAACGGGTTGACCAATGAAATACGTATCTTAATGCAGCGTACAATTCGTGCAAAATGTATCGTTTACCTGTACTTAGACAAATGTATCATTCACTTAATACCGCCGGCTTTAAGAACAGTCAGCTGTGGAGTAATCTGCGTAGCATTGGGCTTGGTAAATCAAAACATAGTCATATCCAGAATGTTGACGGTAACTTTTTAAATAGAAAATTCCTCTGTACTCCTCTGAAGACTTCTCTATCTAACTCTGTGCTTCTAGTTCAAATTTTATCAGCGCAAAATACTTCCTCCAACTTTGGCTTCACAGGAGTATTGAAGTTGGTAAAAGTCTACTTTCAGTAAAGTTAAATGCATAGGCCTCGATAAAATGCACCCTTCCTTTTTAAAAATTAAACTTCCCGTTGTGTTGCCGTATATCACTCATATCTTCAATACTATCCTTACTACTGGAGAGTTTCCTTCTGACTGGAAATTGTCGAAAGTTATACCTGTACCCAAACATGCTAAGTGTAGCGAATATAGGCCAATTCCCATTTTAACTTTTCTATTAAAAGTTTTTGAAAGGATCCTGAAAAATCAAATAGGTGTGTTCCTTAAGGAGAACAATCTTTTAACTCCAAGACAGAGTGGCTTTCGAGAGAAGCATAGCTGTGTTACGGCTTTGCTTGATGTCATAGAGGACTTCAAGCATCGGATGGCAAAGTTATTTTAAGTCCTCCTTGATTTTTCGAAGGCATTTGATACTCCATTCCTGACAACATTACTCGCACACAGGAATGGTTGAGAGTTGTAAGTCACTAGGTCCTAGTTCTCAACGGACTGTTTCTGGGACCATTACTTTTTTCTTTATATGTAAACGACATTCCCTCCGTAATTCATAACTGCACACTATATATGTATGCTAACGTTGTACAGATGTTTCTCGGCTGCGATCTTGGTCTTATTGAAGATTGTGCTTACTGCTTTAATGAGGACCTTGAAAAACTATCAGGTTGGGCACAGTTTAATGGACTGATTAAATCCATCTAAATCTAAGTGTTTAGTTATATCTAAAAGAGTTCTGGATTTGTCATATTTCCCACAAATTATTTTAAACAATGCAACTATTGAATATGTGGACTCTGATTGGAATCTTGGAGTCATTTTTACTCGTAATTTGACATGGGATAAGCATATTAACGCTATAATTGGACAATCATACGGAGTATTACGCATGCTTGGGGTCTCCCAGGCTTATACACCTATGAAGACGCGTGAAATGCTTGCAAAAAGTTTAATTCTTCCAATTTTGGCCTAGGGCTGCGAAATTTTTTCGAGTTGTAGCTTTGCTAGCAAAAGTAAGCTTAGTGTCATTTTCAACAGCATCATCAGATACATTTATGGCCTTCGTAGATACGACAGAGTATCTCATTTTTCAAATAGTTTACTTCACATGGCACAAGAGAACTGTTTTCAGTTTCGTACCATATCATTGTTTTCCGATGTCCTGATTACACACCAACCACACTACCTTCTTGAGAGAATAAGAAGGGCTTCTTCAGTTAGGTCGAACCAGTTGATTCAACACCGATATGCCTCCCTAACATCTGATCGCCAATTTTGTATTAATGCTACACGTAAGTGGAATTCTTTGCCTCGCCACATCAAGAGAATAAACAACATTACAAATTTTAAATCAAAATCAGAGTATATCTAATAATTAACTAATTTATTATTAGATATACTCTGATCAAAATTACGTCAATTTTTATCAGTATCTTAATTTTTTTCTTTTCTTCTCTCCTGTCTAAACCATTATAGCTTCTTTTTCTGCTTTCTTCCTATCTCTTCTTTCTCTCATTTTCTCCTTTTATTTCCAAACAATCATTAAATTTTATTATAAATATTGTATATTTTTTGCCTACAACTTTATCTTTCTTTTCTCTTCTTTTTTTTTATTTCATTGCTTTCATTGTTAAACTTAATAGGTTATCACTAGTTTCCAAGATATTATATCTTAATGTGTATAGCCATATCGAAATAAATAAATAAGAAAGTCCAACGAGGACGAGTTTGATCGATTCTAGCATATTAGGTATGAGCTGCGATAAACGTAATAAGCATGAATGATGAGCTTATTAACAGGAAACCACATTTAATTAAAATTTACATTGATACAAAGGCCATACTGTGTGAAAGGCAACATCGTTTCTTCCGTAAAGAGCTAGAAAATGGTGATAAAAGCATAGTTGCACTATCACTAAGTCTATCATGACAAGACTTTTGTAAACTAACGCTTCTAAATTCAAGGACTGGAATGAACTAGCTCATTTTCGTGCAGCTCATCTATAATTATTGGAGTTAAATGTTGATGAATGGCAGGGTATGTTTGCGGAGGTTACTGCGAAAATAGACGAAAAGATTTATAACCAACATCTATCCAGAGCAAATTCAATATGGTCTAGGAGCACTTATAAGAATCTCAATCTCTAAATTTCTACAGGAATTAACTATTTTCGTAATGAATATTCGGCTGAAATTATAAGCTACACATTTAGAGCACGTGTTGTAGTTCTTAGATTTAGATAGGAGCAGATTTACCCCAAATCTGTTGACGTTGCAATAGAAGAGAAAATAAAAATATAAACCATTCCAATGCCCAATACTGCAGGAAATCCTCTATTTTGATGAGAGCTACATTTCTCCTAGCAGACTACGAAATATTAAACGGAGGACTAGGATGGTGTACTTTATATAATTATTGCAAACACGCATTAACCTTCCACAACAGTTTCGATATTTAAATCATTAAAAAATATAGTTACTACAGTTAAATGCATCCTATTTTTGTGTTTCAAATCATGTAAGAATTGATTTTTTTTTGTGTTCCAAATCACTTTAAAATTGAAAAATTTATGCTTATAAAATAATTCAAAATGTTTAATACTTTTGTGTTTCAAATTATTTCGAAATTGGTATATCTTTTGTGTTTAAAATCATTTCAAAATTGGTAAAATTTTGTATTTCAAATCATATTAAAATTGAGTTAACACTATCAAAATGTAGTGTAAAATTAATAACAATAAACATACAAATTTATCTTTTTTCTCACAACCCTAACTTTCAATTAAATAAGAATTATAACCCATTTTAGAATACTTATAAATACTATATTATTAGCAACTTTCATTTTTTATCGTTCACTTCATATTAAAAATTGTAATGAAACGTCACATCAGGCAGACGGCAGAAAAGCCATGCTCTTATTCTGAAGAAATCAAATGTGTAAACCATTTTTTGTATAATAAAGAATTAATCTAATCTAGTCTAATCTCTAATCACTAAGCTTTAGCCATGGAGGTTGAATTATGTGTGATCGGTGTTTTCACCAACCTGGGGCCCTACTCTGCAATGCGTTTCGAAAACGAATATTTTGTGCTCTCTACTTCTAATGCGGACAAGAAATCTAGTACTTACGGGCGACAAATCCGCATTAGGATTTTCAAAAATGAATTCATATGACTTGAAAGAAAAAATACACCTTGGCAAAAGAAAAATTTTAACACAAAAAAAGAAATAACTATGAAAATAATTAGGTGTAGCTTTCTAAGCTTGAATTAAAAAGAGAGATGTGGCAATAATATTTATCAAGTGATAATAATGACTGAATTTTCCACGTCTTGTTTGTGATTTGCTTGTATTTTTGCTTTAACACATATTATGAGAAATACTTCGAGACTCGGTAAATATATTCTATAAATAGAAAAAGTACTAGATGATTGTTTTGTTCGATTCGAACATTTTACAGAGTACGAATCGAATATTAGATTCGAATCGGATTGACTTTCAAAACGGCTTACAGAGTAGGGCCCCTGGGTCTCGCTAGGTGTCAAAAAATAATATCTACAGTTTATATCGCCATTTATATTTCCCCATTGTTCTGTGTTTAACTACACATTGTGAGAGTTTAAACGGGATGGAAATGAAGAGTATATGGTACATGAAACTTGCTGTGTTGTTGTTTCTGTGTGCTATTTGTTCGAAAGAAACACTGCATTTGTAAGATTTCATCTTAATTTTAGATATGTAAATTAATATTTTAGATTAAATGAATCTCAAAACGACTTTCAAAACTAACTTGCAAATATTCATCTTTAAATAATTAGGTTATTAAATCACATGGATAAAATTGCGTGGGTGCATAAAGTACATGAAATTAATACTCTTCCACGATGAGTCGACGGGTGGATACTTCGATGCTGGATGCATGGTTGGAAACTTTGTGTAGAAGATACTAATTTACGAATCCTCACTTTTGGGAGGGTTTTAGATGTAATATGAATACCTTAACTTGTAAACATATAAGAATATATTTGGGCAGCGCGGTTGAGTACACATTTGTTTCTTTTGAATTTTTATTTGTAGTGATGATTTTTTGAATACTATTAAATGTTTGAAAACTTTTAGAGGATTCCAAACAACACGATAAATAACAATTTCACTACGCCCCCAATCGAGCACTGGCTGTAATTAAGTACCTTTATAGTCCTTAGCGAACTAGTGTTTAGTGACTCTCAACCATCCTTTGTGCGAGGCATTTTAGGGATGGAAAAAACTTTCAGTGGAACAGTTTCTTTGTCTGACGTGATAGATTAGCGGAACTGCCACTGTACAAGACCGAAGCTATCTAAAAAGTGGAAGGCCTCTGGTGGAATCAAGACACTTAAGCGTGCACTTTCAAAATACTCGTCCTTCGGGTAGAACGCCCCGAAAATTTAATTGTTGGTCGAAGACATAACTCGAAATATAAATATTGATCTAACTAGATACCGAGGTACTTCAATACACTTTTTAATCGCCAATGGCTGCCCGTGAAGATCAACGATGACCATTTTGCACCAATTCTTGCACGTATCCCTCGTGATCCTTGCGAACGGAGTCGGAAACAGAATTGTCTCCGACACTCGGAAATTTATTGTCAGTTTCCAGTCGTCGCAATATTGCTGAATCTTGTCGAAATCAAGCTGCAAAAGAATTCTAATAACCTCAACCTTTCGGGTCATTCTATTGGCGTACGCAATTGCCTTTGTAAGACTACCTATCAGATGCTGAAGAGAATGTGAATTCACCGCTCCCTGTTGAAGATCATTTTTAATTAAGAATGTTGTGGTAGAAGTTATATTGCCACTTTTGACAACAAGCTTTCTACCGTTAAGCATATCATAAAGTATATACAACAATGGGTTGCTTATGCCAAGCCTGGGGTGCCAGCACGTAACTTGATACAACCGAGTTAAGTCGATACAATCGAGCATTGGCAGCACACATTTTGATTCAATCGAGAGTCCTCGATTGTTTCGCAAGATTAAGCACACAAACAAAAGGTTTCACTCTACAGAAATTAGTTATCGTCGGCAGTGATTTTTGTATGAGAAAAATGGAAAAACAAAATGATACGTTAATAAATAAAAACAGACTGAGATTTTGACCATTTTTTTTAAGTTCTCACGTTGATTTAGCGGGAAGAATCCTTAAAACTGCCCTAGGCAGGAAAAATAGCAATATGCTTTAGGAAAAACTGATTGAATCCCTAAACATAGAGGGTCCTCCAAAAAAAGATCTTTAAGATTGGAAAACAAACTATCAAATTTAATCAATTGCGGACTAAACTTATTTTCCAGGAAACTCAACATTCGGCGAAAGAACTTGGAAATTGTTGTCTGTGCCATACTAAGCGACACATTTTTTAGCTCCCACTGGCTAGGAGATTTAATGTTGCGCAAAGCTGTAGAATTGGTGGAATTAATGTTCTTCTTCTGTCTTCTGGAAGATCTAACGAGCTGAGTATCGTGTGAAAACATTCCTTTAGCACAAAGGTAAAAAAAAAATATTTTACAAATGTTATACATGATCTTTCTTTTCTTTTTGAATATTTACTCATTTTCACTCAATTCGAATGGGTTGCTATTATCTCTCAAGTATCTTCTTTTGATTTTACCACAGGACACTTCTTCGCCTTCACTTTCACTCTCCAAATCAAAGAAAAACATCTCGAAAAAAAACTTAAAATTGAAACTAGAATGAAATAATTTCAAAGAAAACTCATTTGACATTTCATTTTACAGTTCACAATGACTTTTTTAAGTAAAAGTCACAATGGAACTCGTCTCAAATTACGTGCTGTCAAAAATAATTTGTTTCGAGTTGATCTACGATTGACAATCCTCGATTGTATCAAGTTACGTGCTGGCACCCCTGCTAAGTTGTAGGTAAAGACCCATTAATCACACGGTGTCAAAGGCCTTTTCCAAATCAACCAGAACACCACCTGTGCATTGTTGTTTCGATTTACTCCATTCCAATGGATATCAGAAACGAGTTTAACCACAGCATGAATTGTGTCATGACCAGCCTTTAACCCGAAGAGTTTAACCGGAATTATTTTGTTGTCAAAAACTTTGCTGATGCTCGGAAGAAGACTTATACGCCACAGCGGTCTTCCAATGCACTGGATAATGTGCATTATTGAAGAGTGTGGTATAAATGTCAATTGCCTCCATCGTTAAATGTTTTAGATCAACGTTGGAATACCATCGACATCAGCTGACTTTTTGTTTTTTATTGAATTGAAGATGAGCTGAAGCTGAACTTTTGTCACTTACAATTGACTTGGTCCCGTTTGCTGGCCGATTGTGGCATTCAGTGTCCTAAAGTCGTGTGGGTCTGTAGGTCGCCTGTATAAGTTTTTGAGTCTTGTCAGTAAGCCAATCTTGTGCCTACGCAGTTTCGTCAATAGTCGTTTCTGTAGGCATCCATTTGATCCCGTTCTATGCATTTTAGTATTTTCCGTTTCATCGTTCGTTTTATTGTTTTATCCATCTGTTGTAAATGTTGGTCAATTTCTTTATTTGTCAGGTTTTTGTTGTTTGGTGGAGCTATGGCACTGGAACGAAGTTTTCTCGCTAATGCGTTGGTAAAATGAGGCCAGCGCATCTTACTGTAGTAGTAGGAGTGCGTTGCAATATATTCCTCCAACTTCGCACGTTCGTTCGGAATCTGCATTACAGACGCCAGTCTGCAGTGATCACTGTCGTACTCGACTGTCTGTAAGCAGTTCGAGGGTGGTTCCCCACTTTGTCTGGAACTGTGTGTCTGGTGTCGTACAGCAGAAGATCCAGAAATGAGCCTCCTTTTGGGTAGGATGGCTTTTCGGTAGCCATCAGGTCAACGCCATATTCAAATTAAAAAGATGGTTACCCCGGTTATCACCATCCAAGATGAAATAGTTTTCTTCCAAGCTCAGTAAAAGTTCACTAAAAAGAGTCTCGAGCTCTGAAGCAAAGTAAGTAACCTGCGGAGCTTCAGCCTCCAGCATACAACGCAAACTTCAAGCGTCTTGAGCTTTCGCAATTTTGAATGCCTTTTCGTATAAAGAGAGCGACACCGCTCCCTTGAATGGAGTCGGGCCGGTCTTTCCGGTATTGTAATTTTTATGAGTCAATTTGTCTTTGTGGTTTAGCTTGGTTTCACTAGCCATAAACACTACAGGATTAAAGCCTTTTAATAATTGGAACATGTTTGCTCTTCGTTCAATCCTAATCAGTGAATTTACATTCACAGCTAGAAACTTTATGCGCGTCTCCGGCAGCGGGCTCATTATGGTCTAAATTTCGCCAGGCCAGTCAACAAAGTGTAGAGATGATCAACCCCTTTGCCATCCTCCTATATATGACTTTGCAGCATTGTTAGTTGACCATGAACGCTCAACAACAAGGCTACAATGTCAGGCTGCACCTCTGGTGATTTAGGCTAGAGGCCCTTGGGAAAACAGTTGGTCGAGCTTGTCTCGTGTTCCAATTCTATGACACCATTTGGGTGTAAGAGAATTTGGGATCTACGATTTTTTGTGTTGGAGCCTGACTAACTATTCGACATACTTCGGCTTTTTGACTGACACAGGAACACTTGAACTGGGCTTAATCTTTGTATATATATTTGAATAGTACTATCATGAAGAAGGAACGCTCGACCTGACATCTTTTTACGACTTCCTAAACAATTCGTTCCACATGTTTGACGTATTGCGGTGAGGGAAGAATGAGCGAGAATTCCAATATGAAATAATAATTTTCCAGATAATTGAAGAAATGAAGATAGAGAAGAATGTATACAAATTTAGCGATAGTTTGAGGGAGTGAAATGAAAAGGCATTTTTGTTATTAATTTATAATGCATATTCTATACAAATATGTATAATGTGTTATTTTTGCTTGGTAGGTGTTGAGGAATATTAAAAAATATCAACAAGGCAAAAAAAGAATTGAATGAGTACAAACTGTTTCCGGTTCCCAATTTGAAACTTTAAGTAGATACTTCTTTTTTTAAATTCAACTAAAATGGCAATGAGAAAGAAAATTAATATAATGCTCATAATGGTCAGATATTTTTTGTTTGCTTTTTATAAGGATACATATAGGTAGATATTACATCACCTTTACAATGTAGGATATTTTTGTAAATATAACGAACAAATGTAGATTAATGTTTTCTATTTCTTAAGCATAGTAAATACGCAATCATGTAGGTAGTTACAAATTACAGTATTAATTTATTTTATTTTTAAAATCCATTTACGAGTCCTATATGAAGTTGTTAACATAATTCAGGTTAATTTAGAATAAAATTCGGGTGAAGATTAAAATTACTTTTCAGTATTTGTTCATTTAAAAAAATCAGCAATTCCTTTAATTTTAATTGTGAAACATGTTTTATGTAATATGAAACATTTTTGAACAATCTGAATTCCCTTAAAAATGGTTTTAAATTTCATACGTTAAAATTTAAAATCTACTGTAGTTCACGGAAACAATAAAATAAAATTTTAGTTCACGTCAATGAATTTTCGTATACCTATTGGTAGGTACGCATTTATAAGGTGAAATGATAAACAAATCTTAAAAAAAGTTGTTCATCAAAAGGATGAACGATTTATTCGATACCCTATATACAGGACAGTTGTACTCAAGGAACCCTAACAAGCAGGTTCTGTCGGACTCCACTGACACCCTGTATGTACTTAAAAGTGCAAGGGAGTGGGTATCGACTTGGAAATCCAGCAGCAAAATGCCAATTCCACCTTGCTTTAAGGGATTAAAGCAAACTCCATTAGGAATAGGGAAGATGTTGAATCATTACAAGAGCGATGAACAAAGCTATTTTTTGCTTTCACATCTAAACACAGATGTGGCAGAAAATTTGTTTTCAATGCTTCGATTCAACAGAGGCTCATATGAAAGGAATCCTCCGGAATCTGAAGCAAATCATTTTCCAGCATTTGACTTCAGCTGAGCATTCTGGATACGAGAATGCTGGAGCAGAACCGCTGTTGCAAATGGTTGGCAGCATGGATCTAGACACACAAACGAATGAATCTACAAACGAGGAATTCGTATTCGAAAAGAAACCGGAAGAACTTCTGGACGAACATGTAAATATGAATGGAAAGGATGCAAATGCAAAGAATCTCCAGAAAGGAGCTGCTGCATATTACGCCGGTTTTGCTGCAAAAAAAACTAAAGGGCAAACTAAACTGCGATAAATGTGCCAAAATTCTAATAGACGAAGAAGAGATGGACACGGAAAGGCAAGAGACGTTTTTAATTAGTCTGAGAGCCTATGAGACATCGGCCACAACTTCAAAGTTTGGACAACTGACAGTTCCTTCAATTCGTTTTGAAAAAACTGTCAATATTATGCACACCATATTTTTGCACAATTTTTTAACAATGAGTGCTATAGAAAAGCTGGCTGATACTTGGACGCAAAATATTTTGAAGGTGAAGGACATGATTCCAACAGTAAGCTGTTCAACCGAACATCAACAAGCTATTACCAAATTTGTGCTGATCGGACTGATCATTTTGAAACTCAGAAGGGAAAACAAAAGCTTTAAGGAAAAAGAAAACAAAGAAACTAAATATATTTATACTTAGTTTTTAAGATTTTAAATATTATCAGTCTTATTTAAAAAACGCTGTATAGAGCCTACATAAAGTTATGTAATCTCTATAATGCCTCTAAACGCAAAAATGCTATTTATAAAACTTATACAAGGTTGCATAGTCCCATAATAAGCTAAACGCGTTTTGAGGTTGAATATTTATAGCAGAAGTTTTTATAAATAGGAATTTTCGCAACGTTACATAGAGCCTACATAAATCCTTATTCACTGTATAACTATTCATCTGTTTAGCGAATTCTATTAAATAAGACTGTATATTTATATATTCTTTCATTGTAGTGTGAGTGCTGTGATTCATTTATAATGCGAATATTTATACATAATTTATAGTTTAAGGACGAGGAGCTACTGGAGATACCTCGAAAAAAACGCATCTAGTACTCTACCCCATTGGGTGATGTTGAAAAGAGTACGAAATGCTTTTTAATTACCATAGTATTTTTATTCAATTTATTTTGTCCTTTTTTAAATACTTAGGTATTCTTCGTTGCATAAAATTATTCCAGATCTAATCTAATCTAATCGACCCAATGATTCAATAAATACAAATACAAATTAAATGAATGAAATTAATTTAAAGTCAATATGTACCACCTATTTTTCACAAGATATCGAGAACCGAACATCAATTTTTACCAAATGTTCGTGCTGCTAAAAATATACTTGTTTGGTATCACGTTACAATATATAATATCAAATTTAGTTCAAATCTCTAGCGTTATTGGTTCGTGAGATGTTTTTGGCTTCATTGTTTAGAAACAGTATTTAAAAAAAGTTTTTCCACCGCCTAGCATTACACGCCAATCTCCTTAGATACTACTTACATACCCACCCTCTACCTACATATACCTACATTGTAGAAATATAAATATTAAATAATTTATATACATACATACTTCTATACTCCATATTCAAAATACAACAACAATGAATCCTACAGAGAATGAAATTTAAAAACGTTGCATTTATATTTTCAAATTTCTCAAAAACTGAACATCTAAAATCAAATGAATATAATTTTCTTCCAGCAAAATACCTACTGCGAAATGCATACAATTCATAGCTATAACGATATGTATATGCATAACTCCTCTACATTGATAGGTAGGCACAAAAAAATCCAAGGTAACTATGGTAACGAACTGTTTTTGTGTTTTTGTTTTCACATTTTCTCATTTGTTTTGAAATAAACAGCTGATTCAGCTCACTCCCTCACACATAATAATTAATACTTATGAGGACAAAAATAATATACTCCTTTCATTCCCACTCTTGCTTTCAGAATTTTATTTTCCAGACGCTCTTAGTTTAAACACCAAATTTCCGCACACACAGCGCACTCATGGTCCGCCTTTCGTACCAAAATGTTCTGTTCCATGATAATATTATTCAGTTTATATACAAAGGCTTAATACTAAACCCGTTCATTCCCCAGCTTACACACTCCCTTAATGTGGGTTTTGTAGCACTTGACTTAACGCAACTGCATATTGCAGTTGGTTTGAGCATAGCCGAACCTCTGCCCCTTCAAGCATTGTAAAATGTCGTCGTGCCTTTTTAATGACTCCCATAGTCGAAGCGTATGATTTTTCTCAGACTATTTGGGGCGATAATGTTACGAGGAATATTCGCAGCCTATAACCCCCTCTTCAGGACATCACCGTATTGAAAGGTTTGACCCCTACAAAATCTAGATCGTCAGTGGCTTTTTGACGGAGCTCAGGTAAGAGCGCCTGCTGTTGCGTGCAGGAAGTTATGCCCTTCATTACGACCGTCTTTAATTTTTCACTTGGAGCCGAGAACTGAACCCAGCAGTGGTCCTTTAACTAACTTGTATTCGGTCAGTGAGAAGCACTGGGCTGAATAGTTCTTTTCTCTGTCATTAACAATTTTAATACGAAAATTTCGCTAAGTGGCCGACTTACAGTTTAACTTTATGCGTCCTAATGGGTGGCATTTTTTCTTTCCCGACGGGTGGTTGTTTCTGGTGTTACTGCTGCTGTTGCTTCTGTTGTTGTTGCTTCTGTTTCTGCTACTGCTGCGGCCTTTAATGTAGCTGTTTCTGCTGCTGCTGCGCCCTTTTTTGTAGCTGTTCTTTGCCCTTAACCGAAGTCGATGGGCCTTTAGACATTGAGTATGTCACTGGGAGTAAAGCCTTAATTTTTTGCTCAGTTCCAGTGATTTCTGTAGCAGGCTTTGGCTGTAGTTGTTGTTTTTGTTGCTTTGGCTGTGGTTGTTGTTTTTGTTGCTTGTTTCTGGCTTTTTTTGTTTCGCTTGCTGCTGCTGTTGTTGTGGTTGCAGCTGATGTTTTTTTTCCCTCCTTCTCAGCTGCCTCTTTTTGTCGGCACGCTTCAATGTTCGTTTTGAAGGTACTAAGAAGGGACTCCATCTCCTCCTTCAGCTTTTTTAGCTGGGTGTATAGGCATATATTTCTTGCTTTTTTGCTGCAGCAGTTGCACTAGCTCCACTTCATCGATTTCGTTGGCGATGGGAGCATCACGCAACTTCATCACCCTTTTTTGCTTGGCTGCTCTGGCTCCGCTAGGATTGAAAACCTATTTTTAGGTGACCTGTTGCGTCCCTCTCCACGCTCAAAGAAGTAGTCGATTTCTGCATCTGACGACTCACTTTGTGACGTTATCCCTTGTTTCTTTTTTTTGCTTCGTGCACTCCGCACGGGACTCGGGACCCACGACCTCTGGATTCGTCTTCAGATACCACCTCCACCAGGCTACTGACTAGTTATATATAACAGTAGCCACTTGTCAACTTGACTTTAAATCAAACAAATGCACGACCACTGCATTCGTCTTCGGACGCCACCTCCTGCTTCACCCTATCAGTTCGGTCCTGTTCGGACACAGCCCTACGGAACAGAAGGAGCTCTGCTCCGCCTTGTGCCATGACGTCTCGATTGCACAGGAGTCGCCTATCCACGGTTCGTCGTCTGACGTGGTAGATTAGCGGAACTGCCAATCTATCCTGTATCAGACCGCATCTATCTAAAAAGAGGAATGCCTCTATTGGAACGAAGCCGCTCAAGCGTGCACTTTCGTTCGGATAGAACGCCCCGAAAATTAAATTGTTGGTCGAAGACATAGCTCTTTTAATGTGACCTCGAACGGGTTTTTTTTCACGAAATTGTCAATTCTGTTGATTCGAGCCCCGTTGTATAGGACCTAGTTGGAATAGTAATGCACATAAGAAGATTCGGCTGTTCGATATAAGCCGGTACAGCGTCGTTAACACTGCCGCTCAAACACCCAAAACCTCTCCATCTGGGAAGGGGCAACGTTGAACCACACAGGACAACCATAAACGATCATTGGCCGTATGAGGGCCATATAGCAAATTACCTTCACTCTGGGGTCAAGCCAACTGCTAAAAAACAGCCGTTTCTTCAGAGCGAAGGCTCCTCTGGCCCTGGTCAGAGCAGCATTTATATGTCTGTCGAAATATAAATACTGATCTAACCAGATACCAATGTACTTCACTGCACTCTTGCTCGCTTCTGGCTGCCCGTGAAGATCAACGATAACCATCTTTCGCCAATTCTTGAACGTACCCCCGTGGCCCTAGCCATCGGAGTCCGGAACAGAATTGTCTCCGACTTCTGGACATTTGTTTCCAGTTTCCAGTCGTCGCAATATCGCTGAATCTTGTCGAAATCACGCTGCAAGAGAATTCTAATAACCTCAACCTTTCGGGACGTTCTGTACGCAATTAGATCGTCGGCTTACGCAATTGCCTTTGTTAGACCTATCAGATCGCTGGTGTAAATGCTGAAGAGAATCGGCGAATTCACCGCTCCCTGTTGAAGACCATTTTTAATTGAGAATGTTGTGGTAGAAGTTACATTGCCACTATTGACAACAAACTTTCTACCGTTAAGCATAGCATAAGGATTATACAACAATGGCTTGCTTATGCCAAGCTTGCTTAGTTTTAGGTAAAGACCCTCTAACCATACGGTGTCAAAAGTCTTTTCCAAATCAACCAGAGCAGCACCTGTGCATTGTTGTTTTGATTTATTCCATTGGATATCAGAAACGAGTTCAGACGCAGCATGAATTGTGTCATGACCCGCCATGAACCCGAACTGTTTATCTGGAATTATTTTGTTGTCCGCAGCCCACTTAGTCAGAGCCCTATTAATGATCTTTTCGGAACCTTTGCTGATGTTCGGAAGAAGGGTTGGAATTGTCCTTTCCCTTTTTCGGGAGAGGATGAACCACAGCGGTCTTCCATGCACTGAATAATATGCATTATTCAGTACATTGTTGAAGAGTGTGGTGTAAATGTCGATTGCCTCCCTCGGTAAATGTCAAGGGGTTTGGTCCCGTTTGCTCGGCGATTATGGCATTTGCCAAGGAATCGTCATTGAACCGCATGAAACCGCGGCTCTCAGCTCGCCATTGTGTCATATCATTTCGAAGGTAAAAGTGATTAAGTAGGGTTCTGTTTTCCAGGTCGTGGTTGGGGCGAGTGCTAACATTCATCTTGTACACTTGCTGGAAAGCAGCTTCCACCGCCTCCACTTTTTCCTTCGGATCTTCAATTATGTAAAAAGTCATCGTCAAAGATGGCTTCCTCTGGATCTATTTGCGCTGTCATGAGTACGTCTGTAATCTCTTCAGTTCTTTGGAGTTTAAGACACGGAAGGTCATTATGGTTTTTTTTCCTGAATATCTTGTTGAATTTGGGGAACGTACTAAGGTCACTCGAATTAACTGACCGGATCTTGCGGTCCCAGTACTTGTTAATTGATAGCCTGTAGTTCTCCTTAATCAACAGATTGACATTTTCTATTGACGACTTCAGTGTCCTAACCTCCAAGTCTGCAGACGCCACTACCGATGAGTTATATCAAAATGTGGCAACTTACCAACTTTATATTTAACTAACATGCTTGGACTTGTTTTACTTGAAAATAAAATAAAAATAGCACTTCTTCACTGGTTGGAAGTCATATAACGACTGAGTCCTACGCACTAACCATCATGCCACAGGAACTACTAACATACCACTAATCACACAAAAAAAGATGAGGCCGGATATATGTTTACGGACTTTAACACAAACTTTGATTTTATTAATTCTAACATTGAAGTCACTTTATTTCTGAATCCGAGGAGCGAATATGGTAAAAAATTCTTAAGCTAACCATATTTTCAAGTAATGATATCCTGAAATTAAGTAATGTTAGGAGTACATATAAATTTGCATGTTGTTTCTAATTAATTTGTGAAATTTGTGTTGTATGCAGTTATGTTATAGAATACAAACTAAAATATTGAAAATAAAAAAAATAACGTGCAATGCTAATTAGCTGTCCACATCTGTATACTAAACGTTTATGAATAATTAAATTTCAATATTGAGGTTGCATTTTTTGTAATATTATTATAAAAAAATTGTGTTATAGTTTCCAGTGTTACTTTTCTCGTATTTTATTTCTTATTACAGGCTCAGTTGGAGAAGGACGCTAATCGTTACAACAATCTAGTTTCAATTTCGAGATTTTGGCTCTCCGGATGAATAAATGGTTTTCAAAATTTTGTCAAGCATATCTATAAAAAATTAGAATTTATTTTTGAGTTAAGGAAATTTGAAAAAAAAAGATTTGTTTAAAAAATTCAATATTCAGATCACTGAAATAAGACTTAAAACGGTTCTTAATGCTTCAAAAAGCTTCTTGATTTTTATCTATACAGTGATTTACAAAACAATATTTCCAGTTTTAATCTTGTAAGATTTCTTAACAGAACTTCAAAATTTAAATATTAATAATATATATTTAAAATTATATCTGCAAATTATACAAATTTTATTATTTCTCTAACTGTTACTAAGGTAATTGTAATAAAAGTTAAAAAGAACAAACAATGCATTTTAAAGAAATAAAATATTAGATAAGTAATCGTTGCCAAAAAAAACGACAAAACATCAAGACCACATTGAGAAATGTTGACAATTTATTGCATAACGGCATAATTTATATAAACGTTTAAGTTAAATAATTAAGCTTTTGTGTTTTACTATTTTAAGAATTTGTACATGTCTTGACAGTATACTAGTAGAAGCTTTTGGTAATAACTTTGTTGATCAATATCTCAATCAAAAATACTTTAAATGCGCAATATGACGGCTTTTGAAATTAATTTTAAATTGTTACTATAAATTATTATTATACAATAAATTGTCAAGATTCTTTCAAGTGTTTCTATCGTTAAATATTTAAATTTTTTTTTAAGTCATTTTGGTTTTGTTGTGTCCGTCACTGTACATTCAATTTTCACAAAGTAACAGCCTTTCTAAAATCTGTAAATGAAACTATCATCTTCTCTAATTTCATGTTTTTGATTTTATCACATTTTCTGGCAATTTTAAATTTTGACTCGAATGAATTATTATACGCTTTTACGAAATAAAATTAAAATTTTAAATTAAGCTCACTTTTGTTTCCAAAACCAGTGGACGATCGATGAAGAGAAATAGGAGAGTTTCTTCTTTTATGTTTACATCGGCATAAAGCCCGCCATCCTCGATGAAAGTTGGATCGCACTTGATAAGCTGTTATAGTTCCAAAGCTGCGCAGTTGTTGCAAACAGTTAGTACGCTGTTCTGCATACATACTTGATACTGCCATTATTTATTTTATTTTTACTGCTTTTAGTTAAATTTGCTTACTCATACACTTCAGTTCATTTAAAAAAGGCAACATACCAATACTAAATACTAAACATTGAGTCATGTCGTGGAAAATC
Source organism: Eupeodes corollae (assembly GCF_945859685.1). Classification (NCBI taxonomy): domain Eukaryota; kingdom Metazoa; phylum Arthropoda; class Insecta; order Diptera; family Syrphidae; genus Eupeodes; species Eupeodes corollae. Next base: position 74,880,889 of record NC_079149.1, on the reverse strand, counting down.
GATGCGCAACAATAAATTTTGATTTTTAACAGAGCCGCAGAATTTTTGTTTAGAATGCGCTCGAAAAAATGACCTTTTAAAAATGTAATTGATTGAAAAAAAAAATGCAATAAAATACCTTCGTTTGTTTGTATATAATTTTCTGTATTCATTTAGTGAAGAGGATAGTATGTTTTAAAATTCCCTTTCCTAATTTGTATCGTAGAACGTTATTTTTCACATTCAAGCCAAGTGCAATATGGTAGCGCATTTGACAATTCCACATTTTGTCTTGCAGCACACTATCTGTCTATGCGTTTAGTATGGATTAATGTTGTCTGAATCATTGATTCTAATAATTCGATAATAATATAATTTCGTCGATGAACACCATTAAGCTTAATTTTTATATAATAGCACCCCAGATCATGTTACTGCTTTCTTTTCCTTTTATTTTAAAAAATTTATAAAAACATTACATGAATCACAACAATCAAAAATTATAATTGTGTAACGATTTCCTGGCCATGACTCACTGAGAATAATCTATGTTGCCTTCATATAAATAAATAAGTGCATCAATATGGCTTTTACATTTTGGTTAACTTAAATAACGATATTTATTGTTTCAAATCTTGTTTTACAGCATAAAATTTTGTTCGAACTCGAAGTGTGTTTAAATCACATCTGTAAATGAAATTAATAAAAAGAGTAAAACAAAATGCTGGATGAGGAATGAATTGGGAATATTATGGCACACAAATTTAACGCCTCATATCCAAGTCAATAAATCTCTTCTTGTTATGAAGTATGTATGTGCGATTTAAAATATATAGAAAAACCGATAAAATATCTAAAATAAAAATGTCGAGTGGAAAAATTTGGGTCTTAAAATGTCGACAATGACTTAGTAAACAATGTTAGTGCAGGATTTCAGTCCAAAATGCATAACATGGAGAGCGCAACCATTGGAGTGCCAGTAATGAGTGTATCTGATATTGTACGAAGTGTGTTCAAAAGGTACCCGGAATTTATAATTTTCGCGGGTCTGGAGAGTCCGAAGGTCCAATTTTATTTTAATTGTGTTGGTATACATGCCCCTAAAGTATAATGCAATTTTCAGCTGTGTTTACTGTTTACTTTGTCTGTGGTAGTTGCTATGGCTCGACGTGTTTTTATGAGCTCGGCGATTTTTGCAAAATTCTTTCCAAAACTGCTGAATTTTAACCAAAAAAACAATCGCATGAACATCGCTCAGGAGCTATTAAATGACGTCAAGGACGATCCAAGTTTGCTTGAAAGGTTCATAACTGATGATGAAACATGGGTGTACGGTTATGAAGTCGAAACTAAAGCACAATCGTCACGTCAAGTTCGATCAAATGTGAAAGAGTTCTTACCACAAGGTGTAAGGTTAATAAGGAGTATTACCTTAAAGTTATGCGACGTGTGTGTGAAGCAACCCGAAAAAAACGCTCAGATTTATTAAAATACAATTCATGGCTTTTGCACCCCGAAAACGCACCTGCTGACTGGACGTTGCTTGTTCGTAATTTTTTGGCCAAAAATAACCTCCAAATTCACCAGATATGGCTCGGTGTGACTTTTTCCTGTTTCCAAAGTTGAAGAGACCCATCAAAGGACGGCGTTTTTCGTCGATTGAAGAAATAAAGGCCCAATCGCTGAGAAAGCTCAAGGACATATCAAAAAGTGAATATCAGGAGTGCTTCGAAGAATGGAAAAAAACGCTGGTATAAGTGTATTATATCTGGGGGGACTACTTTGAATGGGAACACATTGATGCAAACGAATAAATAAATATTTAAAAAAAAAAAACGAACATTCTGGGTACTTTTTGAAAACACCTCGTATATACCTACATTCAGTCCACTGTCTTAATAGAAATTAAATAAAATAACACAACACAGCGAGTTTTATGTGTTTTTCCCCTCAATCCTTTCCTTCCTTCATATTTTGCTTAATTACTATATATTCAAGCAGTTGACTATAAAGGGCTACATAAGATAATTTATTATTGTTTTATGGTATTGATCATTGCAATTTGGCATTGAGGCAAAACACTTATGGAAAATTGCAACTGCGAAGTTTTTTGTGCTCCAAATTAATATGTAGTTGCAATGGTTATTATTAAAATTTATTGACTATAAATTAAAATTTACAATTTAATACATACTTAGAGACTTAGCTGCTGTGTATTTGTTTTTATAATTAAAGAATTCAAAAAGAAAATAGTATAAATAGTGAGAATTAAATATTTATGTTTTAAAATTATAAAGTTTTAAGAATTATGTACATAATAAGATTTTAAAGTAATGAAGGTTTATAAAGTTGTATATTTTTCTGATGTTATTTGGATCGAAGTTTCCTAGGATCACGGTGGTTGATAGATTTGTATTGTATAAGCTGGTGTTAGAAGTGCTGTTGTTGGGATTTTGTATAGGTTGAAGCAAACGACGTGCTGTATTGGGTTTTGGACCCATCTGTGAAGATTATTTTCATTTATTTTATTTAGGGCATTAGTAGTATCTTTGAATAAATATCGGTAGATGTATGAAGAAGTGTGTTTTTTGTTGTGTTCAGTCATGTCCATGATTGAAGAGGAATCTTCGATGTACCATAGTGGGCATCCTGGATAGTATTTTTCGTGTTTAATAACTGGAAAATGCATAGATTTTGCAATTGTTATAAATTGCTGAAGGGATACGTTTAAGATACTTTGATTTATCAAGCGTTTTAATGTCTTCATCAAAAATTGATCCTCGGCTGAACGCAAATTTCATTTGGATTTTAGCTCTGGTTTCAAGAATACGCTCTTCTACGAGGGGGAGTCCAGCTTCTGCCATTATGTTACGTATTGGGTTGGTCGGAAAAGCATTAAAACTTCTGCGTGGAGCTTGGTGGTAAGGAGACTTGATGTAGTTTATTGTAGTTTCCGTAGATTGATAAACCATATCACAAGTCAACAAAAAAAAATATGTTTCTTTGAGTCTGTTATTTATTAAATATTTTCTGATTGTATTCATCGAAAAAAGAAGAAACTCCATTTATAACAAATAAAGTTTGCTTTTGTACCTTTACACAATGTTAAACGGATATTATAGTGTTTAAGTGGGTTTTTTTTAGGAGCCGTTGCATATAAGATGCAGGAGAAGGGTATGGGGGCTGTGGGTATGAAGAGGGAGTGAGAAAATTAGGTCTGATGAAGCAGTTCTTAAAGGCTCTGCGTCAAGACTCTGAAGCCTTACAATATTTAAAATCATTTTTCCCGAAATTGTCAGAGGCCAAAATTAAAGCTATTTTCATCGGTCCACAAAAAAAGAAAATAATGGCCAGTGAACAATTCCTACAGATTCTCAGTACGCACGAAAAACAAGCGTGGCTCAGCCTTAAAGCAGTGATTCATGGCTTTCTTGGCAACAGAAAGACAGAGAATTACATGGAGCGTATTACTGATATGCTTCACAACTTCAAAGTTATGGGTTGCAGAATGTCTTTGAAAGTCCACATGCTACATGCTCATTTGGATAAATTTAAAGACAACTTAGGTGCATATTCAGAAGAGCAAGGGGAACGTTTCCATCAAGATGTAATGAACTTTGAAAAGCGTTATCAAGGACAATATAATGAAAACATGATGGGTGACTACATTTGGGGGCTCATACGAGAAAGTTCCAACTTACACAGAAGAAATACCAAATCTGCTCATTTTTAAAGCCTTTTTTCCTTTCCTTGTACATATAACTAAAATTAAAAAATAGAGCTTTTTCATAAAAACTAAAATTTCGTTTTAGTAACTACAAAAGCAAACTTTATTAGATACAAATATTTGTTTCTTTAATTAGTTAGGCATAGTCTATCTTACTTAAGACTAAAGATCTTGTTACATTACATAAAGTATTTATAAGTGCAAATGATTTTTTACTGGATAGATAATATACAATATTGACCCTAGAAGCTAAGCTCTTTTTAAGTTCAGTACAGTGGTTTTTAAAATTAAATTTATTATTGAAAATAATACCTAAAATACTTAGGTTAGTTACATTTTCTATACTGATATTATTAAAGTTAAAAGAAACTCCAGTACAAGATATTTCACGAAATATATGCAATTTTTGCATTTATCTACTGATACTTAAGCACCCGAAGTAACAGACCATGTTGAAATATCTGCTAGAGCATTTGAAAAAAGAGCTTGATGTTCTGCGAGGTTATTGTGCTAACACATGATATATACGTCATCGGGCTCTATACAATTGTCATGTTGCGAGTATTTAGCTATAATAGCACTGACGTCGTCGAAAGCAATCAGTATTAACACGACTGATAAAGGAGAACTTTGTAGAAAGAATAAGATTCAGAAAAACTATTGTTTGACCTGGTGCAGATTTATCTATTAGTCAAGAACGATTTGACGTAGTTGAAGATTTTGGGTCCGACACCCCAAGCTTTGATTTTTTCTAAGATTTGATGGATACTGATTCTATCAAAAGCCTTTTCGAAGTCTAGGGACAATATGGTAAAGTGATTACGAGCCGATAAAGCTCTTGTGATATAGAAATCGATATGAAGTAAAGAATCATTGCAGCATTTGATTGGTTTGAAAGCACTTGGTTCGCCCTTATCAGTTTCTTGATTCTATAAACTACAAAAGTCTTTTCGCAATTACTTTTTCCATTACTACTTTGGAAGACCAAGTAATGAGTTATATCTATTTTATTATTTGTTTTTTTTGTTTTGTTTGGTTTATGGAGAGGTAGTATTGTTGCAAGCTTCCAATTCTGTGGAATAGTGCCTGTTTCGAGAATGTTATTAAATAATTTTATTAGTCTGTCTTTGTTTGAATGGAGGATGGTTTTTTAGCATCGGGTATAATATGCGGTCTCTTCTGGGAGTTTTACTTTTTAGTTTGGTTGGACAAACAACTTTCGAGTTCTATTAACGATATTGGAGCTTCAATACGGATGGATTAGCGAGATAGAGGTGTGTGATTAATCGTAAAGTTTAAAGACGATTATTTGAGAGAGAAGTTCTCGTCTTTGCAAAGGTTTGACCAATTATTAGCAAAATAATTGCTTTTTTTTAGATAGATCTTTATTGTAACTGAAATTCTTATAATCTTTTTTTCATTTAAACCTAGATTGCATAATTTACAGAGGTATGGTGTCTTTCATTCTAGCTTACTACTGAAAATATTATAATTCATAATTAACATTCAATTTATATCACAGATTTATTTACATTTTGAAGGAAAAGTTACTAAAAAAACCTTCATTAGGCATTAGAAATTTTGTCATAGGAAGAGAAAAGTGGTGAGCAGAAAACTGTCTTGAGATGTTGTTTACATTTATGTATCACAAAAAAAAAGTATATTTATAAGTAATAATAATTAATAAATAAATTAAAGTATAAATAGATAAATAAATACAAAATAAATAAATGAATCAAAAAGTGAATAACAAATAAATAAATACAAACGAGAAAGTAAATAAATTAATGAAAAAATGAACAAATACATAGTAAATTAATTAATAAATAAATTACAAATAATTAAACACGAATGAACAATATTAATAAATAAATGAACAAACAAATATTTTAATAAATTAAAACCAATACATAAATTAGCAAAAAATATTATACATAAGCAAATAAATAAATAACAAGAAACAAATAGGGAAAAAGAAAAAAACAGTACATAAATAAATAATAATTAATTAGCCAAATGTAACATTCATTTATTAATAAATAAATCAAGAGAAAAAAATGTACTGACACCTTAAGCAGCTAAATTTGAGATTGAAGCGTTGTTGTTGTTCGCAACAGAGTATGTGTGTGTAAGTGCACAGCCGATAGTTTGAGCATGAAAAATGTTCCAGAGCCAGGCGACCAAAGGAGTTCAGCCTGTCTACTGGTTCGAAGAAAGAACTACAAATGGGGATCTCTAGTTCCAAAAACTTTATCAGAGCCAAGCGACCAAAAGAGTTCAGCTTGTCTACTGACTAATAACCAAAATTTAGGAAGAAAGCAAACTTTGAAAAAAAATAAAAGCAACTCCAACTAATGTTGTATGTTTACTCAACAACTTTATTCCAACGAATGCTTCGTGTTACAATTTATTCTTCGCCTTTTATACTCTTTGCTGGAGTTTTTTACTGTTACAATTGTTACAATTTTATTTACAGTGGTGTGAAAAAAAAATATACTACGTTACATACATTGGTGTGCAAAAAAAAAATGATTATGCATGTTACAAAATTATTAATGCTGTTTAAAAAAATATATGTAATGATGTTGATGTAAGATGGGTGTTACAATCTCCCCCTCTGCCTAATGGATCGTCCCGAGAATGTGGCAGGATCTGGTGAAATAGTAAAATCAGTAATCCTTCTCTTATTACATGGACTAGGGCTGTTCGTCTTCGTACTGGGATTAATGTTCTTGGCAGGTCTACCTCTTTTTCTGAAAGATATAATAGGATTAGGAGTAGGTAGTTCACTTGAACCATCCGAATAACGTGTGAGCATCGATGCGCGGTAAGTACCCAATGGTACTGATGGATCATCTTCTTTTGCAATGGTGAAAGTAGTTGAACCCTTCTTTGCGGAGATTATATATGGCGCATCTCTTTTTGGAGCCAACTTGGATGTAAAACCTTTCGATGATTTACTTATAGGGTGTGTTTTGACGAGAACTTTATCGCCGATTTCGAATTTATCAGTAGGTCTTCGTTTTTTATCTGCATAAACTTTGTTTTTATCTTGAGATTTCTCAGATGATTCCTTTGCTTCTTTTAAGGTTTCGACCAATTTGAGTAAGTGTGGAGTTATCTGTGGCACAAAGTTTTCTGATTGAATGATGGTTTTTAAATCGTGGTTAACTTCATCTGGAGTGCGTAATTCGCGTCCAAATTTTAAAAATGATGGTGAAAATCCAGTGCTTTCACACTTTGCGGTGTTCATCGCGAATCGTATGGCTGGAAGTTTAAGATTCCATGAAGTATGTTCGTTCCCAACTAAAATAGATAGTTGTGCCTTCAAGTCTCTATTCTTCCTTTCGACAGGGTTTGCTTCTGGGTGATAAACAGGAGTAAACGATTGTTTTATCCCCAAACAAAAGGTGAGTTTCTGCATTAGAGCAGATATAAATTGCGTTCCATTACCGCTATGGAGTCGTCGTGGAACACCATAACGCAAAAAAGCTTCATTTAGTAAGGTAAGTGCGCAGTTTGCGGCAGTTCCTTCTTTTAACGGAAATAATTCTACCCAACGACTGCATACATCTTCCACAATCAGGATCCATTGATGACCACTGGTACTTGCAGGAATTTAAAGATTTGTAGCGTTGGCATTCAAGGCAAACTTTGACATGGTTGGCTACGTCAGATCTCATTCCTGGCCAATAGTAACGGCTAGAGATACGAGCTAATGTCTTTTCAACACCATAGTGTCCAGCTGTAGAATCATCATGGTATTTTTTTAACATCATTGCTTTCATTGTTTTGGGAACAACAAGTTGACCATTTTCGGAGTCTTTTTCCGAGCAATATCGATATAAGACACCATCAAGTAACATGTATCCACGATTGGTCCAACGAAGTACATTATCATCGTTATTTTCGAAGGAATCGATAATTGTTTTCAAATCCAGGTCAGCTAGTTGTTCGTCTCTTATTTCCTTCGATCCTCGTCTTGGTATATCTACCTCTATTGAGCAGATGACACAGTCCTTCTCTACATGATCCTTGTCAGGACATGGTGGTCCGGACAGAGTATCGGCAACGGCGTTATGTTTTCCTGGATTATAGCCAATTTCAATGTTGTACGGCTGTAGTTGAAGTGCCCATCTGGCGAGTCTTCCAGTAGGAGATTTTAAGGACATCAGCCATTTTAAAGGCTGGTGGTCAGTTAATATTTTCACCTCAGAACCTTCGATGTACCCTCGGAATTTTTCAACTGCCCATACTACAGCGAGTGTTTCTCGTTCCGTGGTAGAGTAATTACGTTTTGCAGGTAAAAGTAAACGGCTTGCATATTCAACTGGATGTTCCATTTCCCTCTCCCCCTGAAGTAAAACAGCACCGATAGCATAGCTGCTGGCATCGGTCTTCAGTATGAATCGAATATCTTCTTTGACCTGTTGTAGAATTGGAGAGGAAGTCAAGAGTCTTTTGAGCTTCTCGAAAGCATATTGTTCTTCTAGTTCCCACTTCCAGGCAAAGTTCTTTTTAGTTAAGTTTGACAGAGGCTTTGATACGTCAGCAAAATTTGGTATGAATCTTCTATACCACGAACAGGTTTGTAAGAAAGATAATACTTGTTTCTGATTCTTAGGTGCAGGACGTAATAGAATGGCATCTGTCTTGGCGGAATCGACTTTGAATCCATTTGGTGCCAGAACATGACCCAAATATTTAACTTCTGAGCAGCAAAATTTGCATTTCTCACGGTTAAGACGAAATCCGAATTGTTTTAAACGTTCGAAATCTTTTTGTAAGTCTTTCAAGTGTGCTGTTAGGCTTTCTGAACAGATAATCATATCACCAAGGTAGGCAAGAATTAATATTTGCGGCAGACCGTTTCGAAATTTATCAATTAATCGCTGAAATGTTGTTGGTGCGTTCCGCAATCCAAACGGCTGTCGATTGAAGATATAACTTCCAAAAGGCGTGATAAAAGCGGTTTTGGGTTGATCTTCTTTTGCTACCTGTATCTGCCAGTATCCAGAACGAAGATCCAACGTTGACATAACCGGTGTACTTTTAGCTGCATGAAGAAGGTCATCGATTCGTGGGAGTGGATACTTATCCGGTATTGTTATAGCATTTAGATTCCGGTAGTCTATGCAGACCCGTATGCTGAAATCACTCTTAGGAACCATAACAACTGGAAATGCCCAAGGCGATTCCTTCTCTTCGATAATACCTTTTCGCAACATATCTTCAATTTCTTTTTTAAGCTGGATTTTCCTAGCAGCAATTAATCGCTGAAATGTTGTTGGTGCGTTCCGCAATCCAAACGGCTGTCGATTGAAGATATAACTTCCAAAGCATTTGAAATTGGTTCATGAGTTCCGGTGTTGATTTTGTGTTCAACGAACGGTATAGGGGATGTTATCTCACCAAATAAATCGTTTTGCTCTTTCAGTATCGTTTCGAGTTTCAATTTCTCTGGGATTTATGTTGAATCCTTCTTGCAGACGCAGTGTAATGTCAATTGAATTGAGTATGAACCTGTCGTCAATATTTGTATTTACCTTTTTCGGTTCGGTAAAGAGGTCATTGTTGCCTTTTTCGGGTGTTCTCATCTCTTGAGGAGCAGCATCTGAGAAGATAGCTTGAATACCGTGAGGTGAGTAATCATTATCTCTTTTTCGTTTTAGACTGTTGTCAATCGGACTCAGAGCCTAATGGCTTTCAAACCAAGCAAGATACGCGGAAACCCTTTTCTGCTTGTCATCATTGTTCAATGTTTTGTGATAACTTGGCTTTTGTTTAGACGTTGAAGGCTTAGAATGGCTTTCAAGTACTTTATTAATTGGGGTTTTTGCAAGCTTGAAATCAAAAACTTTATCCGGGTCATCAACGAAATGGAAAACTCTCTACGCGATGTTCAAAATTATTCCACATTGTTCCAGGAAGTCTATCCCAACTAAAGTACGATTTCCTTTAGCTTGTGGTAATGCAATGAAACGAATTTTTCGTAATCTTTTTCCGAACTCAGTCCGCCAAGGTAACTTTTGCGTTCACTTTTTGGAAAGGACAACCCTTTTCTAACGAGCTGTTCGTATAAACGTGCACCTGCGACGCTTGTTCTAGCTGCTGTGTCGATATACGCTTCACCTTTTAGACCGTTTATGTTGATGTCAACAGTTGGAACATTTCTACCGATGACTGTTGATTCAACCAGGTTGAAATCTAGCTGGGCTGTTAGCATTTTTATAGCAATTTTGAGTTGGCTTCTTTGTTTCAGTTTGGTTGTTGGCTTTTTTGAAACACTGCTCCACTGAATGACCTTGCTTTGTGCAGAATGTGCAACGCTTTTTCTTCACATCCTCAACAGCTATATTTGGGAATTTTGTTTCCTTTCGAGCTAACTCCACTTCTCGAGCTTCTTTAAGGAGCTCCTGGAAAGTCTTAAAAGAACTTCTGCTCACTTTTTCTCTTATAAACAAGAGCAATTGACCATACACCATATTGATCATTATCTCTTCCGTAAGTTTGTCTGTTAATTGAGAGAATAGTGTTCGCTTTTACATATGAATTCGTCAATCGGTTCGTTAGCTAACTGGTTTACTGAATTGAGCTCTGTATATATTCTCCATGCTTTCTTAGGTGGAGCAAAGGATGAGCGTGTTAGCTTTATTGCATCATCAAATGCTTTCGCTTCATTGTTAACACCTTGCCACCAGTTTGATGCAAAACATTCGAGTAATAGCGGGAATCCAGTCAACGCGTTAGCTTCGGAAACATTGTCTGCATTCTTATTCACCGTAATGGTTGCTATAAAATCATCCACTTTGGACGTGTTTCTTTCACCATCAAAACGAGCGGTGCATCGGTTCGGCCATTGTTTCGTTTTTCGATGAAACTTCTTCTACAACTGTTGATTAGAACTCAGTATTCGACGATTCAAATTCAAATTCGGAAGATTCTGATGAGGAACTTTTCTCAATATACATATATTGGCTTAGGCTTCATAAACAGCCGATTACTCTTTCTCATAAATTGCGTTTTTTATATATAGGTAACTGGGCGGTTTTTATTAAACGGGTTTGACTGTAGTGCGGTCGGTTCGAGTTTGTTATTTTTTTTTTTTTAATTATTTTTGCTATCAAAGCAATAAAAAAATGTTTGCCTACTTAAACGGGTTCGACTGTAATGCGGTCGGGGTTGATGCGTTTTTTTTCCAAAAAAAAATTATTTTTACTATCGAAGCAATAAAAAAAATGTTTGCCCACTTAAACGGTTTCGACTGTAATGCGGTCGGTCGGGGTTGATGTTTCTTTTTCCAAAAAAAAATTATTTTTGCTATCAAAGCAATAAGAAAAATGTTTGCCCACTTAAACGGGTTCGACTGTAATGCGGTCGGTCGGGGTTGATGTTTTTTCCAAAAAAAATTATTTTTGCTATCACAGCAATCAAAAAAATGTTTTCCCACTTAAACGGGTTCGACTGTAATGCGGTCGGTGCGGCGTTGTTGTTTTTTCCCGAAAAACAATATTTTTGCTATCGAAGCAATCAAAAAAAAAATATTTGTTTGCCCACTTAAACGGGTTCTACTGCAATGCGGTCGGTCGGGTTCTACTGTGCTGTCCTTAGTCGGAAACGTCAGACGTGACAGTAAACACAAGGTTGGGCGCCAATTGAAGCGTTGTTGTTGTACGCAACAGAGTATGTGTGTGTAAGTGCACATCCGATAGTTTGAGCATGAAAAATGTTCCAGAGCCAGGCGACCAAAGGAGTTTAGCCTGTCTACTGGTTCGAAGAAAGAACTACAAATGGGGATCTCTAGTTCCAAAAACTTTATCAGAGCCAAGCGACCAAAAGAGTTCAGCTTGTCTACTGACTAATAACCAAAATTTAGGAAGAAAGCAAACTTTGAAAAAAAATAAAAGCAACTCCAAGACTCCAACTAACGTTGTATGTTTACTCAACAACTTTATTCCAACGAATGCTTCGTGTTACAATTTATGCTTCGCCTTTTATACTCTTTGCTGGAGTCTTTTACTGTTACAATTGTCACAATTTTATTTACAGTGATGTGAAAAAAAAATATACTACGTTACATACATTGGTGTGCAAAAAAAAAATGATTATGCATGTTACAAAATTATTAATGCTGTTTAAAAAAATTAATGTAAGGATGTTGATATAAGATGGGTGTTACAAGATTAAATTGTTATCCGAACAATTACACGATAAAATATAACGGTCTTCTAATTTCGAAATACTTACAGGAATATTTGCTATTCTATGAAACTCTTCTGTAGAAAAGTAATTTTTAATATTTTATTTTACATTATTTGTAATTTTTGTAATGGACCTAGAACTGACCCTTAGGGTACACCTGAAGTGATATTATTTTCTTCAGTGTACCAGTTGTTCACACAGAATTTAAATGTTCGTTTTGAGAGAAATTATAAAATATTTTGTAGAATATACGAGTACAAGGGAAATCTCAAGGTAACTAGCTTATGAATCAAGCCCTCATGCCAGACAATGTCAAAAGCTTTTTCCACATCAAGAAGCACAATTCCTGTGCTCTTTCCTGACGATAAGTTATTTTTAACAAACTGTTATTCTGTCATTTTGGTTGTTTATACTATGATACCAAATTGTTATGGTGTCAAGATATCAAATTGATCTACTCGTACATGCATAACCAGTTTGTTTTTTATAAGTTTTTCTAAACATTTGCTTAATGAGCTCAACAAATTAATTGGTCTGTAGCTGCTTTCTACTCTGTGGGGAAGTAACCTGTTTTGAAACAATTGTTAAACAAGTTTTTGAAGTATCTTATACCTATTTTTGGAAGATTCTTTAAAAAAAGATTCTTAATTCCGTCAAATTCGGGAGATTTTGTGGTCCTAACGCATTTTAAAACAAATTCAACTTCATCAGAAGATAATTAACCTTCGGTTATTTCAAGCATTGTATATATATTTCTTATAGTACTCCTATGGAACGAAAATTTTTATTTCATCTCCACGCCGTTTATGGCGCTGCGTGTATTAAAACGCTTGGTAGAAAATCAAGAATGAGGAGAAAATTACTAAAGAAAGAATGAGAAAAGTAAATTTGTTTAGGTTCCATAAGCATTAATATGTTCGAGGGAGATAGCCAAAATACAAATTTCAAACCAAAAAGGAATAATATTTGTTTACATTTTTTTTTGCTTTCACGTGTGAATGTAGAGGAGATGTGCATATGTATTCATATGCTTGTAGCTATGTATACTTTAACGTTGCAGGTATTTTGAATTTAAAAATTGTCGTTAGATTTAAAATTTTCAATTTTCAATTTTTGTGAAAAATGAAATGTTGCCATATTTGGCATATACAAATACATATGTTTGTAGCTATGTATACAATAACGTTGTAGGTATTTTGAAATTAATAATTCTCATTTCATTTTAAATTTTCAATTTTTGTTAAAAATGAAATGTTGCCATATTTGGCATATGATGCATTGAAGGTTTTAAATATATTCAGTTATTTTGTTGTTGTTATTCTTGCGTATTATTTGTTATTTGTACGCATCAAGTATAAACACAATCAAAAATTAAAATTTATTCAAAACTTGGATTTGAATTTTAAATTTTTATATAAAAACATTCAAATAAATAAATACAATATAATATAAAACTAGGTTCAAAAATTAACCTTACAGATATCAATGCCTTAATTTGAAAGATATAAGCCTAATATATAAGATATCGTGATTTTGACAGAATGGAAGTGTTTCTTGTGTGGAGATATCATTATGATAACATTAATTGCTTCTATGGAACTCTTCGATTCATATAGTCTAGAATATTTTACTTTTTTCGGTTTTAATCTTTTAAGGTCTTTTCTTGGAAAAGATACAAACATACTTGTAAGTGCATTGTATGCCTAGTTTGCACCTTGTTTCAAGAGTTTTTTTTCGGCGGGCAATATAGCAACAAAAACTTCTCAAAAATGGATATCTTATCAGAACAAATAGCCCATTTGACTCTAGTATATGAGATCTTACTAAAGAATTCGTAGATAGTTTGAGGTTTAACTGCAAGTACAGACGAAATCAAAATTATTACCGAAAAGCTAATCAAGAAAAAAAAGTCCTTTTGAAAACAAAAAAGTCCCTTTTAAAGTGAAGGGAGATTTTGTACCTGTTATGTTTTTGGCAACACTGGTTTAAACAGCTGACGCACGTTTCGTGTTTTGTTTCACTGTCAAACATCTTCAGTTTGGTCTATAATTGCACCATGAATCTTCTTACAAACGAACAACGCTTGCAATTTGTTGAATTGAAATATTGGAAATTGGACTAAGCGAATGGACCCCTTGAGGCGCGGTCAAGTTCAACATCTGCATGAAATAATATTCAAAAATTAAAATATATGGACCGTACTATCCATTCAAATAAAGATTTCATGCATTTTTCCGAATTGTATGTGTTTGTTTTTAACTTTCATCCTTTCATATGACTTTTAACGATTCACCCTTTATAAATATAAACATATAGAATTATACATATAAAACGAACAAACTGAAGGAATTACGTGAAACTACATTTTTGGTATACAAAAGATAAAATATAATTTTTTTTTGATTTAAGAGTCATATCAAAAATAAAGACAATTATCAGGAACACCCTATTGAATTGGAAAACAAATATATTATATTCACTACCTACCCCAAAAAAAATACTCTTGCAGTACTGTTTTGCGTCTCTTATAAATACTTTTTCTATTTCTTGCCAAAGCATAACCGTAAAAACTTTCCTCTTCAAGAAAAATATGCATACACACATATAATGTCAAAACATTGTTGCTATTATCTCCCTCGATCTCCTACTACATTTGCATATGTTCTTCTCTATTTTCTATTCTTTAAATAATGTTGAATTTTCTCTCATTCTCAACTATTGAGGGGTATAAAAAAGGGATCAAATTCAATCATCTCCACGCCTCTCAGATGTCGCTTCGATCGTTCCTCTTCATGAGAGTACTATAGAAATGTATATACAATGTTTCAAGATAACCTTTCGTTGAGTAATTGCATTGATTGATTAACAATACATTCTATGTAATTATTAGTTGCTTTGTTGCCAGCAATTAAACTGTTTGCACAAAATGTGCGGGCTCATGCGTTGGCTTTTATATATATAGAATTACCTATTTGAAATGACGGAATATGAAGATTTTTCTTTTTAATTACTTTTTTAATATTCCAAAACGACTTGCTACCTTTATCTAAACTTTGTAATTTATTGTTTTAGCTCTGATTTCTGAAAAGAAAGATTGAATTTTTGATGAACAGGTTCATTAAATTAATTTCAGAGAGGAAGTATTCGTCCCTGGTCCTTATCCATTGGGTTCTATTTTTGGAACCTTAAGGATTTGCTATTTGCTGATCGTTAGCTGCAATACACTTGATGGATTGTGTAGTAAACGTACCTGTAAGACATCCAGTATATTGCCATATCTTGGATGGGGAGTTGATTGAAGCAGTAAATTCACTTAATTTATTAGCTTTACTATCGTTTACTTCCCTTCGGAATTTTGCGTTTTTGTATAAAATAAGGTTCTGCGGAATAGGGTATTTTTTCAATGATTTCCAAGCCTTGTTTTTATCTTTCCGCAAAGAGCTGAGCTCTGAATTCCACCACAATACTGTGTCTTTCCCAGGTTTGGTTTGCTTTGTGGTATTGCGGTATTTGCAGCTAGACGAATAGCTTAAGTAAGGCGAACGGCTTCTTGATTAATGTTCAGAGATACTTTTACATGATAATTTGTTTAAAATATGCTTTTGGAAACTAGGCCAGTTAGCTAGGTCACTTTTAAATTTAAGATTCAGAAGTACTTCGTTAGAGACTACGGTAATTATGACAGGGAAATGATCACTGTTATAGAGATTGTATCAAACCTTCCACGCTGGTGGTAATATCAATATGCGTTAAAGATTGGTGCGTGGAAAAATGAGTGGAATGAGCATTAGTTTTGGGAGAGCCCCACGGAATGTCCTTCTTAATTAGTATTATTATGTAGATTTTAAAGCAGCCTTTGACAAGGTAAATAGAAATGCCTTGATGTACAAACTGTTATCCTTCGGAATTTCACGTAAATTCTTAATGTTTTATTTAAATTTTCCTGCCTCATCTACTGCATCAGTGTGGGATGTAACTAAATTCTCTGAATGGTTTGAAACAACATCAGGTGCCCCCCAAGGGTCACAAGCCCGAAATTATTCGCCTTGTTTGTTGATGCCGTTTGTGGTATACTTCCGGGTGGAATATTCTTTGCTGCTATACAAATCAAAGTTTTGCTCTCCGCCACGTGAAAGAAAAAAGCAACGAAGTCAAAGTAGCTCTAAACTTGATGTGGGCTAGGTTTTAATTTAACCAACAAATCCATCTTTAATCCAAATATCGTGTTTTTTGTAGTACCCGTGTTATAATGGTTAGTGCGTTGGACTTGCATGCGAGAGGTCTTGGGTTTGATCCCTGCCTGTCCCACCTAAAGTTTTATTCACAGGTACTGCCTCTTGCGAGGAATAGACAAATTCTCCAAGAGTAATTCTTGTCATGAAAAAGTGCTTTCTCAAATTAGCCGTTCGGATTCGGCATATAAACTGTAAGTCCCATCCATCCCTGCAATTACTCGCACACAGGAATGGCTGAGAGTTGTAAGTCACTAGGCCCTGGTTCTCTACGGACTGTTGCGCCACCTAATTTATTTATTTTATCGTGTCTTTCAAGCAACTGTGAACTACTGTGCTACGGTATAAGCACATGCAGTTGGATATTTACAACTGAAGGATTGAAGCCGTGCAAAGGTATTTCTTAAAACACTTGTTCCGATTTCTTTCTTCAACGCCCAATTATGGTGTATGTAGTCTTGCATAACACCTCCTTACATTACAAACCTTGAAATCAACTTAGAATACATATTGAAAGTTATGAAGAGGGATGAAAGAAGCCTTCACAAATCCCATTATGACAAGGCTTGTGCAAACAAATGCCTCCCCGTTTAAGGAATGGAACCAGATAACTTCTTCAAATGGCAGTAATTTATTCTTTTTGGAGTCCAATTCGAATCAATGACACACCATGTTCAATGATCTGATTCAGAACTGATAAACATAACTTCAGTGAACATCATTCATAGCCTCAACCACATTATCAAGATATGTGTATTGTGTATAGAATCTTAACTCTATGCCGCATCCAACTTATCTTCCACAAATCTGTAGCTTTTGTGACACCGGAGAAACAGAAGATATCACACACTTCTTTATATCGTGTCCTCTACTCCAAGAGATTCGACGGCTATATTTCGACCCCCAACTCGGCTCTATTAAATCCTTAATGGAGGTTTTGGATGGTCAACTGTCTATAGATACTGCAAACATGATCTAAATTACCGCAATAGTTTTCCATAACTCTACAACCAGTTATTGCGATTGAAGGTTCAAACAAAGTTTCCTGATTACTGATTGTGATTCAAATCATGTAGAAACTGATATATTTTTTATTTCGAAATAATCTCAAAATTGCACTTCATGCTTTAACAAACTATTATTTTTTGTTTTATATATAATTAGTTGAACTTATGTTTATTATTTGAATTTCAACTTCTTGACATTTAAATTGTGTTTTGTTATAAAATGTCGATCAGGCAAGCAGAATATTCTTAAAGAAAAACATTTGTTAATAATTTATATCTTAAAATAAAGAAACTATCTATCTATCTAGTATCTATTAAGGTATCTACTTAAATTACTTATTAAACTGAATATACAAAATTTAAACTGAACCGAATAATTAGTACAGCAATTCCTTGTTTGGCTGAGTTGTTGCTATCGAGGTTGTGAAAATAACCAGTAGACGATTTTGGGGTGTATGGCCCAAAATGATAGTGACAGTGTGTTTCCGGAAAAGAAATTACACTTGGAGAAAATTCTTTTATAACTATACTTAGCTCGTTGTTTTTGGGTAAGTTTGGATTGTCACTGTTATGGTGTTCAAGGCTTTGTCTCCGCGGCGCGGGCGTCGAAGCATCCGGGCTCTTGTGTGAGCTTATAATTCGACGCTCGAGCAACGGAGTCAATAGATGAGTGCGTTGGTTTAGTGATTGGATCTGTGGTTTATTGAAGTTTCTGTTTAATTGAATTCTGGCTGTTTTGAAGAAGAATGTTGATTGTTTAAAGAACATGCGATTTTTGCGCGTGAGCTTGAAGGACTGTCGGAGGTATTATTAATATTAGATATCATTTCATTGGGGAAAGTTTTGATTGAATGGGTTTGTTTCTGATGATTGAATCGGTTTTTGTTGATGTTTGTGTTGGTTTGGTTATGGCAGGGATAAGTCCTGCTGTTTTGGAGTTTCTAGGTCTATTATTATTTATTGATTAAGTATTTGGTTTCTTTGTGAATTCTCTTGGCCTCGGCCATGGAACATTTTTTTTAGGTTTGAATGGTTAAAATTTCTTTGGCTTGTTTATACGCGGGAAAATTTTGGAGGAAGATAATTGAGCAAGTGAACAGTTTGCACATGCTATATTATTGCATGGGTCTGGTTTATGAGGCAAAAGGCTGCATAATTCGCACCCAGACTCACTGTTGCATCTGTTTACACAAATAAAGTCTTTAAAACACAAAATAATTATTGAATAAATAAAATGTACAAGTGTTCAATTGTGGATAACAAAGATGAGTGACCAAAGGTTTGCAAAAGGCACACTAAAAGGTAGTCAGTCTTCATAAATATTACTTATCAAATATCAGCTGAGGGAGTTGGGTGGAATATGGGTTGTGGGTAAGGTAAAAATTTGGATAGCAAAAATAGATTAATTAAAAATAATGTATGACCTAGCCGTTGGCAATTTTGACAACGCATCGGGTTGGGAATATGAATAAAAATAAAACTTATCTGTAGTTCAAGGAGTAAACAAATTCGCAACAAGTGTAGAAAAGAGAAAGTAATAACGGGAGATACCGGTCGTTGCGCTAGGCAGCAAAAGAGAAAGTACAAAGTAGACGAACGATGCGAACTGTTCGGAGGTAAGTCGATGACTGTGCAATGGTAACTGTCTAGTTTGTGAATTGTGCGTCAATGTTTTAACTAGGCCAGCTGTTTTGGCACCCAGGTTGGTAATCGTCATGGCTATAGTTTAGTGCCACTATTGCGCATCATCGTTGTATAAATACAATTTATCATTCAAAAACGAATCATTCATACATTTTTTATTTATCACAGCACAAGTCGATATAGTAATTCCAATCAAAGCAAATTGCATAAGTTTCCAGAGAATTGTATCCTATTTTCAGCAGGGAGATCGTTACGGGCAATTACAATGTACACAACGCTTGGTGGCTCCACAATTCTAGTCAGACAACAGAAAAAAGAGGGTATTCCGAGACTTGGGCTAAGTTAAACAGCCTGACTGAACTTCTTGAAAGCAAACTCGGATTCCAGTCGTTGCATGTCAATCCGCAAACACACTTGGCTTGTTTCTTACATATGCCCCTAATAAATGTGTCACCAGTGTATAATCGCCTCAGCGACATCAGAATATAGGATCTTATCAAATGTGTATGATGATTCAACTCAATACAATTCGATTGAACAATTTCAGATAATAAGTTTCACAATTCATTGTTGCTATAGTGAAATTTTAAAATGATTCTTATAAAATATCTTAATAAAAGTATCAAATTGGATTTTTTTTAGTAACAATTTTGCTTTTCTTGTGTTTTTTCCGAAAGTCGTAAGCTTTGTCCGTCAGGTAACTGAAAAAATGTTCCATTCGTTTTTTGTAAGCTTCTCGTAGCTCTATTCGAAAACGACATATTTGTAGGAAAATGACTATCACATTTTTGTTATGACTTTTTAGGTATCAATTTAACTATCACCTTACATAGATTTGGAAGGTTGCGAAACTAGAGAAAGGGACCCTACAAGGGTGCAATTGTTATTATCAATGCAAAGTCCCTTTCTCCTCTGGCGCAATCGAAAGGTATGATCAGGTTCGGGTTTGGTGAAATACCGCTGAGGGTCCACAAAAAAGATGGGGCCGAGGCACACCCTGGAGAGATTAACAGCTGAAGCGCAAAGGCTTAACATCGGCCTCATCATCGGAAGTGATGCTAACACCCACAATACAGTGTGGGGTAGCACGGGTATAAACTACAGGGGTGAGTCTCTTTTCGAATCTAGACACAAACCTACTCATAAGTAACTTGGATTCATATAAAGAATCACTGAAGATCTATAAAAAAGAACTGAGGAAAACCAAACGATTGCTCTGAGTCATCCAGGCTGCGCAAAATCCTCTCCAAAAATCCAATCATGCCAAGCTGCTTGAAAAACGCCTCTGACCTCTGGACCAATTCAAGCGAAGAATCGCTCAACTTGCTACTAGACGTTCACTTTCCTGGTAGCTCTAATATTATTAATAACATTGTGCCAAATAGTTGTGACAATACATTATATCCCCCACAAGGTCTAGTCACTAGGGAAAAACTCAAATGGGCTATTAACAGCAGGTCCGGATGGTATAGTTCCAGCTGAACTGCAAGAAAATGCAAGTTTTCTAATACCCATCCTAGAAAATATCTTCAAGAGGCCATAGAGACATTCCAGGAAATTGCAAAGCTGACGAACTTGCAAAAAGCGGAACAACTTTACCTCTGCTGGCTCACAATGCTAGACTAAATTAATTTGGCCTAATTTTAGCGCCAGGCGCTCAAAACAATTAATCCCTCTGAGTATATTGCACATTAGCTACATTATTGGTGTCCTGACTGGGCACTGCTTGATAGGAAAACAAGCTATTCGACTTGGAGCCCCTGCAAATGATTTTTGTAGGAGTTGCATGGACGAGGAAGAGACAATCTCTCATCTTTTGTGCACATGTCGTGCCTTATCACAAAGACGTAGAATCAACCTTGGAGACTACTACTTCAACGATACCAGCGATCTAAAAAATTCTGACATTATTTGTCTCCTACGCTTCATTCGGAGCTTCAATTGGTTCGAAGAGTTAAGCTGATCAACTGATCCATGTGGTATCACAACGGACCATACTTTGGTCCAAATGTGTTGGAGTTCCCAACCAACATCCACTTTAACCTAACCTACATAGATCAAATTCGATTATTTATCGAACAAAATCTATACATATTTAACATAGATAACACTCACATTTGTAACTAGAAAAAGAAAAGCAGTCTTAAATCGAACTTAAAGAGCTTCAATAAATACAGCAAAAATAAGTAGCTGTGTAGTTCTTTGAGGATTTATCTAGTACTCTCACAACACCAAAACTGCACAGAGCACTAGCAGAAGAGAAAACAATTACTTCTTTAGCACTTCGTTAACCTGCCAGAAGCTTAACTGCGAATGAGGACACCCTAAACAGTCTCTTCCTAAATTAATGCCTTCCAACCCTATAAATAACCAGAGATGGATGGCATCTTCCCTGCACTTTTACAAAGAGGGATGACGGTTTTAATGCCTCATTTCAGTAACAAACTTATAAGTAGCATTGCACTTGGATGTATACCAAGTCTTCGGAGAAGAGATAATATTATTTGTATTCCATTCATCATTCAGACTAATAAGTCCAACATCGTTCAAGTTAAACTTATTTATATATTTTTTTACACCATCGCCAATATGCTTATAGAGAGGAAAATTCTAAAGAAACTGTCCTAGACACTAAGGAAATCACCATATGCACTTTTCTAGATATTGAGGTAGCATTTCTTAACTAAAACAAAACTAAAGTCAGTCATATGCAAACACATACTAAACCACGCAGACGTACACCACTCGATTCACTTTAAACAAGCTAAGGTTCTAGTGAAGGAACCGCATTACATCTATCGCCTGGAACGCAAAGCGATTAAAATAAAACGTCATCAAAATTTCAATCGAGATAAGAGCTTTAATTTTTCGCGAACTTGGGATTCTATTTTAAACTCTTCACGGTCGATCCAACTGCCGCTTAACACGAACAGCGATGCAGTTAACACGGTTTGATTCCAACTTGCGTTTCACTACCAACAACAACAAGAGACAGAACCCTCTACGCAGGGGTAGAACTTTCGATTATAACATCTTTATGGTAGTTTTCTTGTGGACGCTCGATGTAATTTGAAGCAAGACGTTTGAGTACTACATTGAACTCGCTAAATATTTAATATTTACAAGGCGGTTAAACAGTTCATGAAGTCTTCACAACTAGAGGTTACCCATACGGAGGGGTTTTATAACCATTACTATTGACCATAGCAGCAAATGAGTTATTAGAAAGTCTTACTTGTTAAGGTATAAAATGTATCGGTTTTACTTATGACATCCTTATGAAAGTTTGAAGCAAATATTTTTGTGTAGAAACTAAAATTAAACATAAAGTCTACAAAGACTGCAATATCACCATTTACTAGAAAAAGACTTCTACCACGCATTAAACCAATATAGTTAGATGAAAAAGTAATCGAAGAAAGAAACACTGCCAAAATTGTTACAGTGTTTTTTTTTTCTTTTTTTTTCACTCAAAAGACTAAGGATTTTGCGAATCCAATTGTTATTAAAATATAACAAACAAAAAAAATAATTAAAAATATGCAACCGGCCACCAAGGAAGATATTTTCGATTATGACCAAGCTGTCACAATCGAACGAAGACAAACCAAAGAGAATAAGAGACTAAATAATACACTACAACAAAAACTGCAACACCTGTGCAGCTCACCGACTAGCTCAGCTGGGCTTGGGTTAAACGAATTGAATAGGGAATTATATGGGTGTTATCAAAATAATTCAATTCGATTAAAATAATATTAATCGGATTGAACTGAGTTAAATACAAGTACAGGGGCTTACTTGTATTTAACTACAGGTCAAAGTAGTTTTTTATCCCGAAAGTTGGTAGGCGAGGTCACGAATCCACGAAGGATTTCGGACCAATAAGCTTAACATCTTTTGTCCTTAAAACCTTGGAGCGCATTCTTGATTACCATATTAGAGAAATCCTAGTTGGACGACCTCTCGAAAGCTCTCAGCATGCTTATCTTAAGGAAATCTACGGAGACTGCCCTCCATGCCACCTTCCTAGACATAAAAGGTGTTTTTAACAACGTCCTTACAGAATCTATAGAAGAATCGCTCGTTAAGTTCGGTGTCGAAGACTTCATTCGAGAATGGATTATTTCCACGCTCAGTGGTAGGAAGATTCGAGCCACTCTAGGCAATACAATCGCAACAAAACACGTGAGTAGGGGAAAACCCCAGGGTGGTGTCCTTTCGCCTCTTCAATGGCTTCTTGTCATGGATACAATTCTCGTTAAATTAGAGAGATGTGGAGCGCTATGTGGATGATTTGGTGCTATTGGTGTCAGGAAAGTACTGGTGTTGAGCGAAGTGTTCCGGTGATGCACATAATTGCTGACCGCTGGACTTTGATGAGCTTATTTAGATTTACCATCTTGTCCAGTGCGGTCCACCATACGACAACTCCATAAATGAATATTGGTCTGATTACCGAAGTGTATAGCCAGTGGGTTATTTTTGGGGAGAGCCCCATTTTGATCCTATGGCCTTTTTACAAGTAAAAAGCGCTACAGTAGCCTTTCTTACTCTTTCATAAATATTTGCCTTTTAGTTCTTTGTCTTAAATGAGGCCTAAATATTTAGCTTGGTCATAAAAGCTTAATGGTATTCCTTTAAGGGCATGTCGCACGCAAAAAAAGTGATATTTAAACGAAATAAACGGGTTTTGATTGAAAATATATTGGGCTAAATATGTATAAAGGAATACAAAATTTAAAAAAATTGTTTGTTCCTTAACAGCACTAGAATCACTAAAAAATCATTAAATTCAGGTAGTTACTTGCGAAAATCAATGGGGCAGTGTGTTAAATATAATTTTTTATTTTTTTTATATTTTTTTCCAAAAAACAATAAATTTTTATAAATAGCAACGATTTTTTTTTTAAAATTTATTTATTTATTCCAAGAAAAATTGTAGAAAACTATGAAAAATAGGGCAAATTTGCATTGTGGCATAGGTGCAATATTTGATAAAACTTCCATAGTATAACAGTTAGCTAAGTCAATTTAACTTTTTTTCAAGTTCTAAATATATGTTCAGATATTTGCTTTTAAATTTTTTTTTTTAAAATAGTTATAGTAACTTTCTTAGACAAAAAATCCAAAATGCATTCTTTTTTTTCCAATATTTTTTGCGAATTCATGGGGCGAGCTGATTTTTTTTTTTTAGTTTTAATTTTTTTTTTTAAAAAAAAGGACCATATATATTACTCTTACTATCGATTTTAAAAAAAAAAATATTTGTCGCAACATAATTAAAAATGCATTTCAATATAACAACATTTGTGGTGCAATTGTGAGGGATTGGGAGCTTATATAATTGCAAAATATTTTTTTTTGGCATTTTGTTTATTCTATTTAAAAAAGTAAAAAAGTTCTTGCGTCTACTGTTTATTTAATTTAATTTTTATAAAAGAGGTCTATTTTGAATTTTTTAACAACAAATTTCTTTGTAAACGCACACAATGAAGTTTCCAGTTCCCAAGAATGCCACTGCATCTCAGCGCTCAGGAAGAGAATTATTTGCAAAAGAATTTCGCCCGCCCATCCTCTCTTAGATTTTTTTTGTTGTTGGTCTCATGGCTCATTTAGTTTTTGTATTCTTTGTTTTGCTTGCGGTATACAATAACCGAAAATATAAAAAAAGAAATTTTTTTTTATTTCTAGTATGTGGTATGATGTGAGGTCATGGACTCGTGATTTGGGTGTTACGTAGTCAATCGTATAAGCAGAATTTGATTTTTGGTTCAACTTTCGGCAAGTTTTGTGGTTGCACATTGTAGTGTAGGTATAAATAAGGGTAAAGAGGTATTGTAGGTATCGTGAATTCGCTGTCATATATTTTGTTTTCTTGATTTTTTTTTGCGTACTATCACTCCTGGATATTGCATTTTTTTTATTTTTTTTTATGGTCAGCTGCTTTCCTTAGATAAAGGAAAAGGCAGAAGTTAAATAAAATAAAGAAGATGGCTATGTTGGTATGTATGTTCTTTTTTTTAAGGCGTATGTAATACACCTACCTACTTGATGGAATTTCGCTGTCACTTTGCATGGTTTGATCGTTATTTGATTGAATATTGTGTAATACATCTGTATGTACGTTAAAATAACCACTTGCCACGAAAAAAATTCTTAAAAAAGAGGCTGGAATGCGACCCACACTGATAACGTCCCAACCCGTCTGTCGATTTGTCTTGCTTAAAAGTTTGTCTATATGTACTCGTATCAATTTTTACCAAATTTGCGTACTATTTTTTGTAGATTTTATTTTTTATGTAAAAACGAACTGTTGGATTTTTATATAAAAATTACTGAATATCGAAAACAATATTTTCTGTAAAATAAAATAAGTTTGAAGCCAATATTTTTAATTTTTGAAAAGCTATTTGAGTCGAAAATCAATTTTTACTTTTGTTATTTTTTTTTAAGGTTTTTAATTTTTTGTACAAAAACTGTCAATTCGATTTTTCTCAAAATTTTATCAGATGTCAAAAACATTATTCTTCGTTGCACAAAATTGTTTTGGAGATGAATTCATATTTTAGGCGTAAAATTTGGGAGGTGACAATTTTCTTTTCAGTTTTTTGATTTATAAAAAAAACCGTTAAATGGATTTTTTTCAAAAAATATACTTGGTTGATATCACGTTACTATATATTATATAAAATTTAATTCAAGTCTCTAGCGTTTTTGGTTCGTAAGATATTTAGGGTTAACCAACATTTTCACCTTTTTTTTCAAACTCCTATGGTAAAAAAACCACCTACGCAATTTTCTTGAGAGCCCTTTCTGCATCTTTCTGCCTTATTATCTGTATAACAAAATTTATTTGAAGTCGATATCTCTTCTGGTTCTTGAGCTATGGACGACGAAAAAAACGTCGCGAAAGTACGAACGTACGAACGTACGTACACACGCACGCACAGACATGTTTCTAAAAACCTTTTATTTCGACTCTAGGGACCTTGAAACCGCGAGAAATGTCAAAATTTTCAATTTGACAAATCGGACCCATTACAATAACTTCCAATGGGAAGTTAAAAAAATATTAAAATAAAATAGGAATTTTCAATAATTAGAAAATGTCGACCAAAAAAAGAAATTCAAGAAATAAACATCTCCTTCGATAACAAAATACCCACTTGCTTTATAAAATTCGAACCATATGCAAAAGACAACAACAAATCTACCTAACTAGCCATACAAAAAAAAACCGGTTTATCATGCAACGTTGTTCTATTTCTATATCTATTTCTTATTTCTTTGATTGGCTGCTTGTGCGGAAATATATCCCTCGATATGAGAGACAAAAACGATCAAGAGGCAAATATAGAGTAATTGCAAATACAAATTTTGAATTTGATAATGAAGAGAGTAACGTTCTTTCACTAATACATTCAAATACATTTACATGAGTTCTGAGTTCGCTTCTGCGGGAGACATACCCTTAATCTTGGGGGGACTAATCTGAGGAATTTTATACCTTCTAGAAAAGAGTATTATCTTCAGCCAGACTATTGAAAGATTAAATTGACCAAAAAATCACGAAGTGCACGATATGCATTTTGATGTTATTCATTTTCATAATAAGCCTGAAATACTTTAACGTGTTGCTCAATTGTGTACCTATGCATAGTACAAATTGAGTTAGTCTGAAAATGAGATATGTCAAATGAATTGCAGAAAAAAACTTAAAGTTTAGGTGTGATTTGCATTCAACATCAATCCTTAAAATTTAACAACGCTTTATATAATATCTGCTATGGACAACTAAATAAAAAGCACAGATTGTAAACATTTTACTAAATAAATTTTCTTTAAGAAAATATGTCAGGTTTTTCTTTTGAAGTAACATGAGCTTAATTATAGCAAGGCAAAATTAAAAAACAGGTATTTTTTATTTTTAAGTGAATTTTTAAATATTTGCATTGGTAAACAAAGGTTTATCAAAAAATATTTCGATGATGGATTTATAAGTCAAACAGTGAAAAAATATTAAAAGGACTAAAAATGTACGACTTTATTTGCACCATTGACCCAATGATTTTTAATCACTAATGGCCTTTGCCTGTTGTCAAAATGTGTATGTGAGATTCCGTGCTCATAGTTATATTTCTCGTTATTTGATTAACCTAGATTTTTAAGTTCTTAAGTTCTTGCGCACTCATGCGAGCATTAGGATAAGGAGAGAGGGCTTAAAATTGATTTTGAATTCCAGAATATTATCCGTGTTTTGTTGGAAAATCTATCCAAAGTATAGTAGGATTTTACACGAATAACAAAAACAATATCCATAGTATGAATACTAGCGATAAAAGTTTGAGTAGAATCTTACTAGCGATGGGTTTTTGACATTTATACGAGTCTCGAATGGATCTTATGTGATTTCGCTCTCAAATGGTTGCTACGATTGATATTGCATTTGGAATCATGTGTTTTTCATTGGCGAACAAATTAATCTGTTACTGTTGATATTATTTAGTTTTGTAAATGAAAATGGACTAACTGCGCTTATTTTGCAAGGGAAAACAATATAAAAAGTAATGAAGTTTTGCTATGTTTCCACCAAAGGTTTATCTCAGTTTAGATTAAATAAACCTTTTTGGTGTTTTAACCGCACAAGAAGATTTAAAAATGATTGAGTTTGACAGCACTTTTTAAAATGTAAATAGTGTTTTGATGTTTCTTATGAAGTGCTAGTGAGAGTTTGATTCGTGTTAAACAATGAAGAACTGAATAGGTCAGCACCATATAAGAATGTGCATTTTTTTTAATTTGACTAAAGCAAAACTGTATTTTTTATACACAAACATGCAAATAAACAGACCATAATGCAATATCTGCAAAACTAACTCCTCCACACAGATTTTTCTTTTAATTTGACTCCGATCCCTGACCGGAATCGAGTCGAATAAAGCTCATTTCATCTCAATTCAGTTATATAAAGAATTGAGACGAGCTTCAAGCTCGCTGCCATTGTTAAATTAACTTTTTTTATAGAATCTAAATGTCCTACCATTTCTTCTTGAAATTTGTCTATTTTAGTAGTTTTAGTTAGTTTTTTTTTGCTAAGTTAATTTTAACATTTAATTTTCAAAAAACTTTCTTCTATTTGTGATTTTTTTTTATTATTATTCTGACAGATCTCCCTTCAGTTGTACCAATTTTTAAATGCAAGAATTTGGCTACTGCGGATCGTTTTGTTGGCAATCTCTCACTGTACTATATATGGAATACCAAAAAACGCACTTATTGTATTGACTAGAAAAAGTGCGGTTAAGCATTCAACATTGGCATAATACAGCTTAAAATAAGAAAAAACTTACAATTTAACAATTAAATTTTAAAACAGTGTAAAAAACCACTTCTAATTAAGAAGTTCAGTCTATAACTACAAAAAAACAAAGAGAAAACTCTTATGAGGAAACAAGTGAGCAGTATACAGATGATATACTCTGTGTGTCTTGCTTGCGATTCATATTGTTTTTGTTGTTCAGGATGTGGAGCGTTTCGAGCGTATATCGCTTAGAGGTATGTTTTTCCGTTTGAAGAACTTTAACACCATCGAAATCCGGAGAATGACCTTTGTCAATTGAATGGGCCGCCAATGCGGTTTTAGCCAGGTTATTGTTTTTGATGTCAGATTTGTGGTTGGACAATCTTTGGCGCAAGAATTGTTTGGTGGTTCCGATTAAGCAAAGGTAACATGTTTCGTCAGGTTTACCTTTGCAGTTTATTTTATAAATGACGTCAGTGCGTTTATCTCTGTCTATTTTGGTCTTTAGTTTGGTGAAAAGGTGTCTAATTGTCTGGTTAGATTTGAAAGCCAATCGGACATCTTGGATGTTTTTGGTGACAACTTGCTTAAAACTATCAGCCAGTTTTTGAACGTAAACAATTCTTTTGAAGTATCATTTGTTGTTATCCTCACTTTGTTGTTTAGCGCGTCTGCATTGTTGTTGTAAAATCAAGCCACGAATAATTGCTGGTGGGAAACCGTTGTCGCTTAAAATTTTGGTCACTTTAATGGTATTTGAATGGTGGAATCTTTCGTCACTTAACGTGGAAGCTTTGTTAATTAAATTGGAAGTTGTGTTGAAGATTATGTGTTTGGCTTGGTTGGACCGGAAGTTGATCAGACGTCCTGATGCTGTTGGTTTTTGAAACCAATCAAACGACAATTGAGTGTCCATACGTAGGATTTTACATCGAGGAACGATATAGAACTGTTATTTTCGTTTTCAACAGTGAACTGTAGTTTGGTGTTGAATCCGTTCAGGATCAATAATAAGTCTGCGACTTTATATTTGTTCATAACCGCAAATATGTCATCAACATATTTCACTATAAAATTTGGCTTTGCGTTACATCCAGTTAAGCATTCGTCAAGTAAATGGTCCATTACCAAATCAGCAATAGTGGGCGAAAGAGGGTTACCCATTGGAATTCCAAAAATTTGTTTGTAGATAATGTCCTTAAACTGCAAATAGTTGTTGTCTTTTAAGCAAAAATCTATGATTTCAACAAATTTAGTTTGGCTGATTTTGGTATGTCTGCTAATCGTATCCCATTTCTTTTTAATAATATTAATAGCCAATTGTACTGGGATGTTAGTAAATAATGAAATAACATCAAACGAGACCAATACATCATTACTTTGTAATTTAACATTTTTCCCTTTGTCAACAAATTCGTAAGAATTTTTTACAGTGTATTTTGTTTCGTTCATCACTGATTGTAAAATTCTACCAACAAATCTGGAAAGCTCATAGCATGGTAAATTCAAAGAAGATACAATAGGACGCATAGGCATGATTGGTTTGTGCGTTTTTGGTAGTCCGTAGATAGAGGGAAGCTGCGCGGTGTATGTTGTCATTTTGTTCTTTTGCTTATCATCTATGTGGTTGTTGTTGTTGAGCCACTTAACCAACTCATTGTTTCGGTTTTTTAGTGTTGTTGTTGGGTTATGTCTAACACGCCAATACGTACTTCGGTCAGAGAGAAGTACACTCATTTTGTCATCGTATTCATTACGCTCCATCGCTACAGTCACATTGCCTTTGTCCGCTGAGAGAATAATAATATTTTTGTTTCGCTTAAGGAAAGAGATAGCTTGTTTGTTGACATAAAGCACATATTTGGCAAACTGGTCGTTGTTTTGACTGCGTTGAAACGAGTGCAACATATTGCCATACTGTGCTCTGATATGTTCTTGTTCCTTTTCGTCTTTCACTTCTCTTATTACTTCTTCTCCATCAGCTATTAACTGAAACAGAGGGAATGTTTTTTGTCTACTGTTTTTTTTTCCCAATGACAAAAGCCATTTAATTTCTAAAGGAAATTTGATGGTGGTTCTGTTATCAAACCATTTTTCGTGGGATACGTATTATTAATTAAATGGCTTTTGTCATTGGGAAACAAATTTGCGCTACCAATAGATACAAAACATTCCCTCTGTTTCAGTTAATAGCTGATGGAAAAGAAGTAATAGGAGAAGTGAAAGACGAAAAGAAACAAGAACAGTATGGCAATATGTTGCACTCGTTTCAACGTAGTCAAAACAACGACCAGTTTGCCAAATATGTGCTTTATGTCAACAAACAAGCTATCTCTTTCCTTAAGCGAAACAAAGATATTATTATTCTCTCAGCGGACAAAGGCAATGTGACTGTAGCGATGGAGCGTAATGAATACGATGACAAAATGAGTGTACTTCTCTCTGACCGAATTACATATTGGCGTGTTAGACATAACCCAACAACAACACTAAAAAACCGAAACAATGAGTTGGTTAAGTGGCTCAACAACAACAACCACATAGATAAGCAAAAGAACAAAATGACAACATACACCGCGCAGCTTCCCTCTATCTACGGACTACCAAAAACGCACAAACCAAGCATGCCTATGCGTCCTATTGTATCATCTTTGAATTTACCATGCTATGAGCTTTCCAGATTTTTGTTAGAAGAAATGTTAAATTACAAAGTAATGATGTATTGGTCTCGTTTGGTGTTATTTCATTATTTACTAACATCCCAGTACAATTGGCTATTAATATTATTAAAAAGAAATGGGATACGATAAGCAGACATACCGAAATCAGCCAAAATAAATTTGTTGAAATCATGGATTTTTGCTTAAAAGACAACAACTATTTGCAGTTTAAGGACATTGTCTACAAACAAATTTTTGGAATGCCAATGGGTAACCCTCTTTCGCCCACTATTGCTGATTTGGTAATGGACCATTTACTTGACGAATGCTTAACTGGATGTAATGCAAAGCCAAATTTTATAGTGGAATATGTTGATGACATATTTGCGGTTATGGACAAATATAAAGTCGCAGACTTATTATTGATCCTAAACGGATTCCACTCCAAACTACAATTCACTGTTGAAAACGAAAATAACAGTTCTATATCGTTCCTTGATGTCAAAATCCACCGTATGGACACTCAATTGTCGTTTGATTGGTTTCAAAAACCAACAGCATCAGGACGTCTGGTCAACTTCCGGTCCAACGAAGCCAAACACATAATCTTCAACACAGCTACTAATTTAATTAACAAAGTTTTCACGTTAAGTGACGAAAGATTCCACCATTCAAATATCATCAGTGACCAAAATTTTAGGCGACAACGGTTTCCCGCCAGCAATTATTCGTGGCTTGATTTTACAACAACAATGCAGACGCGCTAAACAACAAAGTGAGGATAACAACAAAGGATACTTCAAAAGCATTGTTTACGTTCAAAAACTGGCTCAAAGTTTTAAGCAAGTTGTCACCAAAAACATCCAAGATGTCCGTTTGGCTTTCAAATCTAACCAGACAATTAGACACCTTTTCACCAAACTAAAGACCAAAATAGACAGAGATAAACGCACTGACGTCATTTACAAAATAAGCTGCAAAGGTAAACCTGACGAAACATGTAACCCTTGCTACATCGGAACCACCAAACAATTCTTGCGCCAAAGATTGTCCAACCACAAATCTGACATCAAAAACAATAACCTGGCTAAAACCGCATTGGCGGCCCATTCAATTGACAAAGGTCATTCTCCGGATTTCGATGGTGTTAAAGTTCTTCAAACGGGAAAATATACCTCTAAGCGATATACGCTCGAAACGCTCCACATCCTGAACAACAAAAACAATATGAATTGCAAGCAAGACACACAGAGTATATCATCTGTATACTGCCCACTTGTTTTCTCATAAGAGTTTTCTCTTTGTTTTTTGTAGTTATAGACTGAACTTCTTAATTAGAAGTGTTTTTTTTACACTGTTTTAAAATTTAATTGTTAAATTGTAAGTTTTTTCTTATTCTTGTTGTCCACAATATTGTACTATGTGTTTTATATTTCATGTGTTATAAAGTTCCCATGAGGAAGGCAGCAACCCCTGACGAAACGTCGGGAAAAGCTAATGTAACAACCTTGTTTCATTGCAACGATCAAAGTGACCAAAAAAGCCGAAGGAAAACCTAATTTTCCTAATACACATAAGTATATATTCAATAGTCAATACATTATCTTTTAGAATAATTTACGCTCTCAAGTACAGGCGGAGTCATAACACTTTTTCCAAGCGTTGAATTTGGCCAAACTGCCAAACAAGATATAAGCATTCTCTAAAGAGCTAACAAATAAAGTACCATTTCTTCTTAGTTAGCTTTATTACAAAGAAAACTGAACTCTTTAACCCTAATAACCTCTATTCAAACCTTGCTTTTTTTAGGTCTAATGATTTTAGCCCTTTACATTCTCAAAGAATCAAACTTGTTATCATATCTGCTTAGTGATCGGTTAAAGACCCTGAAATAATTATTGATACAAGTTGGCTTTCTCGATTGGTCACATGCTTCTTGAGACAATAGTAAGATGTGCCTAGAAGAGATATAACACTAATAGTGTACTTATCGGAGTCGATATTTGAGTGAGCTCCTTGACCAGCTGAATAAGATGGTTAAGTCCAACAAAAATTTCAGCACATACTCTTTTGAAGGTTATCTCACCCGAATGTTGCAGCCAATACAAATCGCGTGCATTGAAATCGCCCGTAATAACAATTTGCGAGAATCAATTCTCTTTTTTTATATTGTACTCGCAATCAAGGGGATATGAATACCCTTATAATGATTATCCACCGTGCGAGTAATTAGGAAGGAAGGAAAGGATTTGAAAGCAGATACCGATGCACATTGGTTTTGAATGCCTATACATTGTAATGTGTGGGAAATACTGAACCCTTAAAGCATTCCACATTCGTGTAGTGCGACTAAAAAAAGAATCTCTGTATTTTACAGGACGGCCGAAACTGGGCTCAAAGGTAAAAATCGAGAGATGCAAAAGTTTCAGTAAGACAACGGTCACCTATCACTTTTAGAGCTCTCTTTTGAATTCTGATACTCAAGTGGGTTATAGGAGCACCTGCCCAAATATGGGAATTGTACTCAAGTTTTGGACGAATTTAGGCTTTATAAATTATAGCCAGATCAGAAGGGATAAAAAACTTCTTGCATCGTCGGAAAAAGCCTAAATACTTAACATGATTGTTGGCGATGTCAAATATGTGATCACTCCACAAGTGGTTTGTGATTCACATACCTAGGACTGATAGCTGTTCAGTATCGTCGATGCAAGTACCACTCATGGAAAGTGGCATTGGGGAAGGGTTACGCTTTTGCGACAGTAGACAGCATTGAGTTTTCGAAGCATTAAGTTCTACACGGTTTTTGATTCCCCATTGAACAATGCTGTCAAGATCAGAATTTAATGAGCTTATCATACGCTGCCGTTGGTAGTCCACATCGAATATGAAAAGCTGAGGGTACTGTCATCAGCGAAACAATTTAGTGGGGTCGAAGTTTCAGACAAAAGATCATTTATAAAAATAAGAAAGAGGGCCGGGGAAAAACTGGTGGCCTGGGGCACACCAGCGTTTATTTTGTGGATATTAGATTTGAACCCGTCCAATACTATTTGACTTGAACGGTCCGAAAAGTAATTTCTAACCCAACGAAGAAGGGATTCATCAATACCAAATGCACGCATTTTCGATAAGAGAGCTTAGTGCCAAACTCTATCAAATGCCTTTGAAATATCTGATGCAAAAATCTTACTTTCTCCAAGACGATGTAAAGATTTGTGCCACTGTGCGGTGGGATAAGCCATAAGACCGGCCATACTGCCGGTCATTAAGAAGTTTCTTCAAGGTATTTCTCAGGCTGAAAACGTTTCCATGACCTCGAAAAGAAGGGATGTAAGTGCTATTGGACGATATTTAGATGGTGAGGAGTATAAGCCTTTTTTAGGGACTGGCTGGACAAATGCAGTTTTACATCCACTCGGAAAGAGACCTGTAGAATATGACAGATGGAAAAGCTTACACAGTTTCGTTTACGTTCTCAAGTACAGGCGGAGTCATTTCACTTTCTGGCATCATCGAATTAACTGCAAGCGAATTGGCTTTATCAATCCGTTACAGGTCTTTCTAGCTTGTTTGAACTTATTCTGGGTTTCCTCAGTCGGGTTGGCTTATAACAACGGAAACTTAC
The DNA here is from genome assembly GCF_945859685.1 of Eupeodes corollae. Taxonomy (NCBI): domain Eukaryota; kingdom Metazoa; phylum Arthropoda; class Insecta; order Diptera; family Syrphidae; genus Eupeodes; species Eupeodes corollae. Next base: position 74,846,506 of record NC_079149.1, on the reverse strand, counting down.
ATCTCTGAACCAAATAACCTCCTTACAGCTCAAATCAAACCATGAGTTCTCTTTGGGTTTGATAGATTTCACCCTTTTCGGGATAAAATTTCTCATTCCACAAAGAAAGAGGCGATAATACACTGACAGTATATTTATTAGGATCAGAGGTAAGAAACAAGTCTAGTGTTGACAGATTGACCTGCAACGACAGGAATCCGAGTTGGCTCGTCAACTGAGTCAGGTGGTTTAACTCCGCATTAATCTCGACATACCTTCTTTGAATGGAATCCGACAAAGCATCAATTTCTTGAAAAAAGGCTTCGATGCAAGGTGGTTTAACTCAGCATTAATCTCGACATACCTTCTTTGAATGGAATCCGACAAAGCATCATTTTCTTGAAAAAAAGACTTCGATACAAGATTTTGTAGACTTTGTTTTTGTTAATTCGTTTACATCTATTTCAAAATAAACTTGATTCGCAACTTAAGGCTTAAGTTTTCTGTTGTGTTAATGAGTTTTATTTGGTAATTGTTGTGAAAATGTAAGAAGATAACGCTTCATCTTGATAACTATCATCAACCAAATGAATTTATGTTTTCGATTTCTAAACACCGTAATTATAAGAGTTTAGATTCACCGAAAAATTAATTTGGAAAGCACTATTGCATGAACTTGTCCCATTGGATTTTTTACATTATACACGCACCCAAATATTCATGAATACCCTCATAACGTAAAAAAAAACATTTCAAACAATCAAGTAGGATAGACTTAGAAAAGAGATAGCGGTGCAAATTAGTTATGAATGCCTGTACATTGAACTGTTCAATACCTTTAATGCAAGTGTTTTACTAGACCATTCTTTATAAAAATAGCGATACGATAACGAAAGGTATTCCGTCCAAAAGACTCAAAAGGGCTATTGAGACAAGGCCAAAATATGAGAATAATACTCGAGTTTTAAATGAGTAAAGGCTTTATAGATTTCAGACGGATCAAAAGAGATGAAAACCTTTTAGCAGTGCTGTTACTTGATTACTTACTTTGCTTACTCTTTGATTTTATCAGCATTTAAACAACATCTCTTCAAAACAATAAATAGGCCAGCGGGTTTGTGAAGGGTTAGACTTAGTAACCGTGGTGTTGTGGACTGTCATGCTAGAGATCTTGAGTTCAATCCCCAACGAAAGTTTTTTTTATAGGTACTGCATCTTGCGAGGAATTGATAAATCCTACAAGAGTAATGCTTGCCATGAAAAGTGTTTAAGTGTTTTCTTAAATTTGTGATTCGAATTCGGCATACAAACTGTATGTTCCTCCATCCCTGAAATTACTTGATCAAAGGGTTTTATATTAAAACTTTAAATGTTTTCCTTATTCTAAATGACTTAAAATGAAAGAAAAGAAATAACATGCAAAATAAGTATAATATATTATAAGAATAATATCTCATATTTTTTAGTTAAAAACAAATATTTTTTTTTGAAAAATTCGGAAAAAAGATACAAAACTACCACACAACTAGAAATGACATAAGCGTTGGCTTGTATGCCTTGTTTATGTGGGAAGGGATGGTGATTCTGAAAAAATAGAGTGATAAAGAACGTCCTTTAGTTTCAGGACTCATCTGGAGAAAATTTTCGAGAATCATTCATCTTACTCAGCTTTTACAACTCGACAACATACAGAAAAACTGAATTTTAAGTTATAATTGGACGCTAACTGTTTTTGCACTATAGTAACTCTGTAACTCTACTTTTCCCGACCAATGACAATGTTTTTACTATTAGTATTAATATTGTATTACGGAAGACTTTTACTTAATTTAAGGTAGTTTCCTGCTGCCGTTTAAAATAACGCTAACAAAAAAATTAGAAATTCGAACATTGGTTTTGTTGCATAGCCAGCACATTAAACTTAACCCATTAGAGATATGACAATATTATAAATTAGGGAGCAAATCTAACCTTAAGGGTTCAGATGGAACAATAAATGTATGGCGGCAAGCAAACAACAATTTTCTCATAACTATACTCAAGCTACTCTAAAGCATGGCAGTTCTGGTGCTGGGAACTAATATTTTGTGGACGTTAAAATGTATCAAATGGCTAACATATGTAAGTGGGATTGGAATAAAAGAAAATTTAATTTTTGACTAAAACAACTACCTACAACACACTTTATATACTTCAAGAAGAACGGCAAAAAATAAGTCGCGAAGTATATATATTAAATACTTGTCTCATCATTACCTTGACGCCTTAAGCAAGCAATTAAATCGAACGGACACGCAACTAAGTACTAAGTGTTAAGTACCCTATTATGTGTCAGGTTTTAAATTATAGAGTTGCTTTTGTTCTTAATTTAAAATTATTTAACATCAAAACGTGTTGAAATGTAGTATTAAATGGTTACAAATGTTTTATACTGTCCATACATTTTCTTTGAGAGAGCTTGTACTAGTTTACATTTATCTTCAAATGATTATACAAAAATCAGCATAATCCTTGTCTTGAACAACCCTCGCGTTTAAGACAACAAAAAAATTGCAGTCACCTTTTAAATACTATTAATTCGATAATTTTTTATATTTTTCAGCTTTTGTTCATGTTAAACAAATTTCAAAACACTTACTATTTCCGAATAATCCTTCATAATCTTTTTGGCGGCGAGCACTATCGCAATGTTTATGGGACATTTTTCTGGCTTCTTAAGAAAACCAAACAGTATGCAGCTCAACACTATTTCCTTTACAATCTATATACACCACTTTTAACCAAATAATAAACTAAATACCTAAATGATCACATGATATCCTGAACACTTCAATATTTTTGAATGCAAATAGTTCTTGAAAATAACAATTGAAATAAGATTATAAGAAAGAAACACAAAAAGAATGGAAATATCTTGTCATTTGTTTTTATCAAAAACACTCTGGTCAGAGAGAAAAAAACTAAACGAGAGAACCAACTTCGACGGTTGCTCTCTTTTTGCCTACAAGATGCGATTTGCACATAAACTTGCATATGTATTAACTCCATATAAAAAAAATGTGGGGAACGAATACTTATGCAAGAAGATGTGCATACTCCCCACATTGAAAAAAATGGCGTCCACCTTTGAAAAATGCCGGACGCAGTCAGCTGTTCAGAGGTGTTCAAAGAAAATTCAAAATTGTGGATAAACAATTTTTTGATACTCTCATTGTGTTCGTTTGGGAGTTAATAATTATATATAAATATATTATATATAAATATAATATAATGCAACTTGTGGGAAATGACCAAAAAGTCTTCAACAAAGTGTAGTTTTAAGTAATTTTAATTGTATTTCTCACATAATTTGGCAAATAATTGACTTGCATTGTAATATGTATATAAAAATACAATCAAAATTACTGAAAATTACACTTTTTTAAAGACTTTTTGTTCATTTCCCAAAAGTTGCAATTTTTGAGTTAGGTCACTTTCATTCTAAGGGTGCGATTTATAAAAATCATGTGTACTCGTTCATATATACAAATAAAGTCTAGTCTAAAAAACCTTAACCTTGTTACACTCTTTCTGAACACATCTTTTCTTGTTTTTGTTGTTAATGCCATCTATCTGTAACTCAGAGAAAGAGAAGGGAAAAACAAATTCACCACGATCTACCGTTATAAGGTTTACCGTAGTTTATTCACACACGATCATTTGTTGCTAGAATTAATTTGTGACAACCAGAGAGAGATAGAGATATCAAATGTCTCATTCTCTTTCTGCTCTCAGAACTGAAAACATGTATACACCGATACGAATTCAACGCGCTATAAAAACTGAGAGTAAGCGGTTTCGAAGGGATGGAGACGAGGAAATTTGGCTCTCTCGATTAGTTTTTTCACTCTGACAACTGCCTTTATTCAATCTGTCTTTCTTAATTCTAGGTACTTATATACAAATTATAACAAAGAGGATAGGAAAAAAGAGAACAGTATTGTGTTATGCAGATATAACGATCGGTAGGGGAAATTACATGGAGGCACAATAACTAAGGGCCTATGGTATTTTATATTAACAATGTGTGTTAAGGAGACTGATAGTAAATGAACAATAATACAACGATAACTGGTAGCATATGATACCTTAACATATAACAACTACTACAATACATGAATACCTAATGTAATTGTTATTAACTTAGGCGCAACCTTTCAAAAATATAATTGATGCAGATTTTGCATTTAAAGAATCATCAGAGCTTGCGTCTAACCAGGAGATTCCAAAATCTCGAAGATGGAGCCACGTTCATCGGACTTGAGCTCGTCGAATTCATCGGGTGGTAATAATATGCAGAATAATTTAGAAGCATCAATCCCAGAAGCACCAAAACTCCCGAAATCTGGATCGCTTAAAATTAAAACGGCAGCATCTATCAAATCAGCGATCGAGTAGTATCGCGGTCGTCACTCGTAAGTTCACGATAAAGTTTTCGAAGCTTGAAGCATGAGGAGGATGTATATTTACTCTATGCCTACACCACGGAAAGCAATGGACATTTTTATCATTCATATTATTGATAAACTTCAAGTTTCCGACCAGGGTAATAAATACGCTATATCTTTGATATATGACTGTGATCTGACCAAATATCTTGTTACTGTTACATACATATTGATATCCATAATTGAGAACTTAGCCAGGGCTCACTCCGTTGGGGGATATCACTATTTATATAGAACTATACTTTGATATTTGACATTTGGTTCCAGATATGCAATGCATCGCCTTAAGTAGTGGATACATAATGATCAAAATTCAAAAATACAATGCATTATTTTGCCTTCTACACACATGAACAGAACATATCTGACTCGTTGTCGATGACCAAGCTAAACCATAGCACAAATGTACAAAGTTTATACTATGGACGATCAGAGGTCATTGGCTAGGTTGATAAAATATTACAACTAAACATTATATCCGAACTACCTGTTAAATTTAGGATAGCTGATCGCTCACCCTAAACCATGTCGTACGAAGGTATGAGCTCAAGCATTCGGTGCCATTGCTACGAAAGCCATAAAGCCGGTTAGTAGCAAGCTTTCGTTCTTCAAGATATATTAAGCTAGAAATTGATCATCGTTTCGGACAATATTAAAACGGGAAGGAGGATTCACCTCTTTTAGGAACAATTTGGAAAAATTCTGTGGCTATTTCACTTTATGACTAGCTTAAATTTTTAAAATTTTGTGGTTGACAAGGAAACAGTTGGTATAGATATAGGAGATAAGAACATTGATTCACACTTCGTAAGAAATATAAAATCTTTCCGAAAAATACTCAACTAAAAACGAAAAAAAGCTTGCAAACAATTATTAAAAGAAATTAAAACTTCTTAAGAGAATGTATCTAATAGCCTTTTCACACCAAACTGAAAACCCGGTTTTCGGCGAAAAGTTTTCGAAAACTCATAAAGTGTTCACACCGAGTATTTACAAGTTTTCGTTTGACATTTCCATTATTTTGATACTAATTGTCAAATTTTAATTTAAAAATTTATTGGTTTTCGAATAATTTGTGAAATAAAATGAATTCTCGCCAAATTGGTTTGATTTCCATACATACAAAGAAAATGGAACAAAGCATGAAGTTCCTGCTCAACTTCATATCATTACCTCAAGGCTCTACCATGACAAGAAAACGTCAGCGTTTTATTTTGAAAATGTTGAAAATGAAAAAAAATAAGAGTATGATTGATGCAATTGAGAATTTACCATTTACCTCTAAATTATAAAAACAAACTTTCTACCTCAATCTCAGATACGTACAAGCACTTTTTGGGAACACGAAGTCTTAGAAAACAATGATGAGTTTTTTAAACACCATTTTAGAATGAGCCGTGAAACATTCGACATATTGTGCAATGAGCTGAAAAATCTAGAAATGCACGATACCAACTTTAGAAAGTGCATACCTTTGAAAAAAAGAATAGCCATTGCAATATATACGCTTGGGTCGTCTGCTGAATACAGGACAGTTGCAGCTATCTTTGGCGTTGGCACATCCACAGTAGGCATGATATTAAAAGAGCTTTGTAGAGAAGTTTGACTTGTTCTAAAACCAAAATACCTTTGTGCCTATCCACTCACAGAACAAACTATAAAAGAAAATGTGAGTGGTTTTGAAAAACTTGGTTTCCCTCAGTGTTTTGGAGCTATTGGTATAGTATAGATTCAAGAATCTCTCAAACCAATGCGAAACGTTGAAGAAGACAAAACAACACGTTGTTGTTGTTTAGTAGTCGTACTGAATGTTTCGTATTGGTTTGGAAGAGTCATTTTTGTACTCTTAATAACTTTTTTTATAATTTTCAATTTTACTGAAGATGGGTGCCATATTGAGATCCAAGCCCCAGCTCTGGACTCTGTAGATTACTATAATTATAAGGGATGGCATTCAACTGTATTGCTAGCTGTGGTTGATTATCGGTAAACTCGATTTTTTGCTCTTACAAAAATAGTCCTAATAATTATTCCTATTCATAGTTACAGATTTCTTTTCATAAATGTAGGAGCTCCAGGTCGCTGTAATGATTCCCAAATATACGAAGATTCTTATGTAAGACAACAGCATCGGCAACCTATTCTAAAGGAAATGTCAAAAAATGTATGTGGTGTGGATGTTCCTGTAGTCCTAATTGGAGACTCAGCTTTCAGATTTTCTGAATCCTTAATGAAACCATTTCCTTTTAGTACCGCAGCTACGGCAGAAGAAAAGAACTTCAACTACTCTCTGTCAAAATGTCGAAGAGTAGTTGAAAACTGTTTTGGACATTTGAAAGCAAGATTTAGAAGAATTGGAAAGGGTCTTGATAACCGTATTGACAACAGTACCTTGATCATAAAAGCATGCTGTGTCTTACATAATTTTATGAATGTCAATAACGATGAAATAAACCTTCAATGGTTGCAGAATACAAACAATAATCCGCAAAGACAACAACCAGAACATTCAACGCAGATAGATAATTTGAAAAGTTCACCTTCAATCATACGAAATGCCATCAGCATGCATTTATGTAGGTAAACTTATATGTGCTCTTTGAGTGAAGCTTCATAGCTCAAAAAATACATGCATAAAGGGTATTCACGATCCGATGTAACTGGTCTAGTATCATTGCAAAAGTGTAAAATTCAAATATGTTCTTGCTCTAAAACAACAACACTGCCTTAAATTCCCATGTAAAAGTATTTTCAACATTTTTCGATTCTCAAAAAAAAGTTGAAACAATTTTTAGATGGAAATTTTTTGAAATAATTTTTTGAATTTAATAGAGTTTACGGAATCAGTTAGCAGACATAAATTAAAACTCCGAACCGTTTGAACAATCCCAATGAAGAGAGTAGTTATGAAATGACGGTGGGTTGTATGTAACACTTTTAAGAATTTTGTATGATTTTCATTCGAAATTCTTGGAAGTGTTACATACAAACCCCTATCATTTCAAAACTACTCTCTTCATTGAGATGGTTCAGACGGTTCTAAGTTCTAATTTATGTCACCTTAGTGTTTCTTACAACCATTTTCAATTTAAAGAATGATTTGAAGAAAATAAATCCACCTGTTTTTGCTGGATATCCATTCAACCATGCTTTGAAATTCCCACAGAATGCCTGAAGCGTATTATAAATACCTACCCTGCCCTACTTCAAATATAAATTGAGTTTCCATTCCAGTAATCTAAAATGTTTCAGAATTAAAAGAGATAATTAGAAACAAAAATGTATAATCCTATACTGCAGAATTAACTTTTTCTTTATATTTTATCTAAGCTGAATTTGCAATTATTAGAACAAATAAATAATACCTACAAACCTCGAAAACAAAAACTATAATTACACCCACTCAATAACCTTAGCAAAAAAAATATCAAAACATACATTTTAATTTTTTTTTCTTTATTTTTGATTTCACTCGAACATTTTAAAAAAATTCTCGTTGAATTTTTTTGACTCTTCAACGAAATCTTTAAAAATAGTTACTTTTTCTTCTTCCAACGCAAAGTTCCTCTCCTCCCATTGCTTGCAATCTCTGATAAATTCATCCATCTGCGGATCACTTTTGTATTCATTATTTTTTCTTTTCTTTTCAGCCCGCGGCCTAGAAGTAGAAGAAGTAGCGATTGGTGAAGTGGATTCCGCAGATGGATTGTCATTGATGTCCAACTGGGATGAGGAATATCTTGACCTGGACCTTGATCTCGACCTCAACTCGTCAGAAGCCGGAATTGCGTCCGTTGAAATGCCATTATCATCTACAAATTAAAATAATATACAAATCTGTTAGTTGAAAAACTTGTGCTGCTTTTTTAATTGAATTTATGTATTACCTGAGGGACGGCTGTCCTCCATATATAAATGAAGATTATGGATTCGATGTTCTCCGAGAATGGAATGTATCTTCGAATACAAATGCCATTCTGATGGTGATCCACCCGACGGCCCAATCTTCTTTTTTTCACGGCTATTAAAGAATAAAATATATTAGTGAATGTAAATATTCTATCGTCCACCATCAACACGTTTCACTTTCATTCGAAATAAATATTATTTCGAGTGAAAGCAAAATATAGATCTTGGCCGATGTAAAATTATTTATGTATGTACATAGGACGTAGGTATGCACTTACTTATATTTCGGCTCCTTATCGGCCCATAACTCCAGGAGGAGTTCCTCGTCGGGAATGGACCATAACTTCCTTGGTTTGTTCTTTTTTTTTTGTTCTTTTTTGTTTATTTCTTCTTCCATTTTCTAGAAAGAAAAAGTACAATTATTTACTATGTTTTATGATTGATAAAAAAAATTACCTACCAGTTAATTAACCATAACCAAATAACAATATGTAGTTTGAAAAACTGTAAATTTTCTCCTGAGTCAGTTGTCAGATGTTTTTTTTTATGGCTGATTGATATTTGAATGTTTTCATTTCATTTCAATAAGCTTTGAATTGTTCATTAGGTGAGTTTGTTTACTTCATCTCTTAATTTCAACTGGTTTTCGAGAGGTTTTATCAAAAACTTGAAAACGAAAACTTGTGGGTTACGAAAAATGTATGGGAAAACTTGTGTTTTCGGTATAGGTTTTCGACGAAAACCTATTTTCTCGCGAAAACCGAGTTTTCGGTTCGCTGTAGAAAGCCTATAACTAAACTTGAACAAAAATAAAGGTAATATTAAAAGTAAATGAAATGTTGCAAGCAACTTAAATGGTCCTCAATCTGATTAAATCTTTAGTTATAGAAGATGAAAATATAAGAATTACTAAGAATACTTACAAAACGCTTAGTTGCTAATAATGTTTTTACAGAAAGCCTTTTTTATACTCTTATACGGCTTGGTGAACTTTTTCGTCATTATAAAAATGTATTTCAGTTACCAGCTACATTGTAGATATTCTTGCACATGTTTTTAATAAAAGTGTGTGACCTCTCCAAGTTCTTATTTTTGGAAAAGCGATGAAATAAAGGATTTTAAAATTTCTAAATAACAATAATAATTTTAGTTGCTTTTATTTAATTTTAATTGTAGTTGTTTTTATTCGCATAGGGCCTTACCAATAATTATTGCCTAAACAAGCGTTTAGATAAACGCCACGTTAAACTTTAGAGACGAGTTTATTTGTGTGTTAACCAATAACCAAATTAAACACGTCTTTAACTAAACTCTGCTCTATTACATTATCTACTACATTTGTTGCCAAACAGACATATGAGTGAATTGCATCGGTATCAAATCTCGCATTATCTAATTGGAAGTCCACTGACAACATTGCAGATATTTCAATGTTCTTTGGGGGGTGTTCACCAGTTTCCTTCTGAAACCGACTAAACTTATTTTGCTCCTGGCTTGCGTTTTTAAGGCAATAGCCAGTGGCATTTAACATTTCCTGAATGCTCTGTCAAGCTTCAAATTTAGCTTTGAGTGTTTTTCCATCCTTGAGTTTACTCTCCACTGTCATAGAAAACGGCTTTTCTGCTTCAACCAGCAACTCCTTCATTACTGGTGTCCAGTTAACGGACCCGACTTCGCTTTATTGCCATTGGAATAACAATTTACTCTGAAATAAATTGAAATGTTACTTATATATTTAAATAAAAAGAAATTAATCTATTTGTTTATTTTGATTGCTAATTTTTATGAGCTCACGGTCACAGCCAAAAATAAATTTGCAGCAGATTAAAGAAACATACGAAAAATTTCTTTTCCTGCCAACTGCCAGAATGACAGCACAAACATGACGTTAAACCTTAATCACGAAGTTAAACACGCGTTTCTCTACTCTAAAATTTAGAGTGACGTTTAGCGTTAAGCTGACTATTAAATTGATTATTGGTATGGTTCATTATTTAGAGTCCACTTAAATATTTAAGTCGTCACTAAATTTGATTATTGGTAAGGCACATAGTCTTCCTTCGATTAATAAAACACGTCTTGATCGTTTTGCGCACAAATTACAACAACTGCCAGAGAGAAAAAAACTAAACGAGAGAACCAACTTCGACGGGTGCTCTCTTTTTGCCTACAAGCTGCGATTTGCACATAAACTTGCATATGTAATAACTCCATATAAAAAAATGTGGGCAACGAATACTTATGCAAGAAGATGTGCATACTCCCCACATTGAAAAAAATGGCGTCCACCTTTCAAAAATGGCGGATGTAGTCATCTGTTCAAACCAGAGAGAAAAAAACTAAACGAGAGAGCCAACTTCGACGGTTACTCACTTTTTGCCTACAAGCTGAGATTTGCACATGAACTTGCATATGTATTAACTCCATATAAAAAAAAATGTGGTAAACGAATACTTATGCAATATGTGCATACTCCCCACATTAAAAAAAATGGCGTCCACCTTTCAAAAATGGCGGATGTAGGGATGTAGTCAGCTGTTAAGAGGTGTTCAAAGAAAATTCAAAATTGTGGATGAACAATTTTTTGGTACTCTCATTGTGTTCGTTTGGGAGTAATATCATTAGAATATGAAGTGAAATTAATTACTCTTATTAGGTGCCAGAACAATGAAGATTTAGAAACGATTCTAAATTACGCATTTGGACTAATAAAAGTTTGTTATTTGAAGATAGTTTTATTCATTAAGTAAGTAAAATAAATTAGGTGGTGCAACAGTCCAATGAGAATTAGGACGTAATAAAATAAAACTCTGAAAGCACTAAAACCATAGACACACCATATAAAGACCGGAATCTTTCGTACGTTTTACCCTCCAACACCTATTTGTTTACATTGTTGTATTCGTAATTTGACATGACGTCCATTTTGAAATTTGAAATGCAACAACAATTCGATGCGGTGTATTTACTTGTTTTGAAGATGTTTTTTTTTATTAAAATAGCTGTCGTAAGAATTTGACGTCTACGACGAGTTGTTTTGTTTACTAAAATGCAAATGCAAATTTATATTGTTTTCTAATTTTCCTAATGAATTGATTTGAAATTGTTTATTATATAGTTAAATAAATTTCTTTATAAACCGAAGTTACAATACGGTCGATGGAACTGTTGGTGAAACATTTATAAACTGTAAAATATTAAACATTTGTGTGCTTTGACTGTGGGCGCCCATTTCAACCAACTTTCATTCAATAAAAATTCTTTTTGAACCCTCCTAAGTGTGTATGAAATTTGTGTTAAATTGTCCATAAATTATGTACTCAAAGTACATTCCAACTTTCTTCAATGATGGTTTTAGTTTTCGTATGATAGGTATGCGGAAAATCATATTAATTTTGTGGCATTAATATTTGGCCCGACATGTTGATATCTTAAGCGTACAACAGTGATGAACATTGATTGTTTTGCTATTCTTATTTTTGGTTCTTGATTTTAATCAAATCCCATTGTTTAGAAATACCTAATAATTTTCACAAGTCTTAAGCACTAGGTAGACCAGCTCTTATATACTTTTGTGCAATGTCCTGTGTGTTGCTTTTTGGAAAAGTATTTATTTGTTCTTTTATAGCTCACAAAATCTTCAAACAAGTATTCTCAGATCATCGTGGTTACAAGCAACTAAAGTTTCAACAGAAGAAAGGAATCCGTAGTTATGTAAATGAAATACCGAGAAAAAAAGGCAATTAGCCTTAGCCAGGTAGAGATATTTGAAGAATTTTGAATGATCATACTAAGGAATCCCGAAACGATTTGTAGGAAATGACAAATAGACATATTGTTATGAATTTTTTGTTCTAGATGTAAGCTACCCCTATTATAATTTGTTGTTCTAAATGTAAGCTACTCCTCAATGTTCGAAACGTCAAACATCATCGATTCATGTTCGAATTCGAATAGTAAAACGGAATCGACGATTGTTTGACGTTTGGGACAGACACATTATTATTCTTCTTTTTGATTAAAACAAGTCTAGACACGCGAATAGATAATTTTTTGTAAAAGATATAAAAATTAAATAAACCTAAAGAAAAAGAAATAATATTGTTTTAATAATTCAGAAGTGGATTTCACCCAAATCAATTCAGAAAATACAACATTTAATTGCAATAATTCTTAAATAAACGTGGAATCCTTAAAATCACATTCTCCGCTTTATGTGCTTAGCACGTGTATTTTTTTTGGAATCCGTTCTCATCGGCTGAATCTAAAACCATCCGACATTTTTGGGTGCCATAGTCACCTAAAATTGATTCGCTGCAAGCGTGGAACGCATTATCGCCGAGGATTTCACACAAGTTTGCCTATACAAAATGCCTAACTCACGAGCACTATCAGTTCAATAGTTGGTGGAGTTCTTGGGTAAACATCGAATTCCTTATACTGATGAAGACGCAACAAGTACTACCAGTTTGAAGAGGTTAGTTGCAGCGTACCGTATGCAGGCTGGAAAAACCGAGGCTGCTCCATCCGTTGCAGACACTGCGAATCTAAGCGCTCCATGCACAACGGTGCCACCTTCTCAACATGAAACGACATCTACCTATGTTGAATCCAATGCGGCAAACCTCCGTCGGGCTACATCAACCCTTTCCATAGCCGAAAGCGAAATCATCGAACATACCGAGAAGCTCTCACATCCGAGTGAAGAGGATGAAGTGGACACAGAGCTAAGATTACTTCGCAAACGAGTGGAGATAGCACGCTTGAAAAGAATGTTCGAAACAGGCAATTTTGACGCAGTTAATCAGCTTAATCTCCAAGCTACGGACAGTCAGCTAACTCAATCTACGTCGGGGCCGACGTTTAAGGACATTAAATAGTCGATTCTACAATATTCATCGAGTGAGACTTATGATGCATATAAATGGATATCTGATTTCGAGAGAACCTGCGATTCCGTTGGCGGTGATGACGCTTTCCGTTTTCGTTCCGTTAAGCGGTTTATGAAACTCGGCTCCGAAGCTGAAAGCTTTCTGCGTGTTGATACGTCCACTAACTACACTGAGTTCCGAACAAATTTCCTTATCAACTTCGGGCACGCTTACTCCATTCCGGAAATTATAGAAAAAATGAAAGAAACGTTATACAAACCTGAAAACACTGTGATGTCATACGTTCTTCAGATGCAAGAGTTAGCCTCCCGGGCAAAGTTGGATGAACAGCATACCATACGTTACATTATCGAGGGTCTTCGCGACCGAACGGCAAATGTTTCCGTTCTATTTCCTGCCAAAACATTAGACGAATTCAAAACCTTGATTCCGAGATACGTCCAAATGCGCAAATCGTATACCGCTCTCACTCATCGTTCCGACCAGCGGGCCAAACCTGTTACCAGTCCGACCTTTGCCAGTCAAACAAAATGCTTAAATTGTAATGGGTTTGGTTATATATCCGCCAAGTGTCCAGAGCCGAAGAGACATCCCCAAAGTTGTTTCCGATGCGGTTCTACACAACACACCATACGCCAGTGTTCGAAGCCTGCTCCCAAGAACAAAGATGGAATTGCATTAGCAGATGACTTCCGCCTGTTAACTGTCGAGCCAATGAAGGATCCAGATGAGATGGCTGATGTTGTAGCTGAAGTAAATAAGGTAGGTGTTACATTTCCGAATATAGGGTTGAATGTGCACTGTAATATGTTTTTGTCTCTCTTTGATACCGACAGCCCAATTAGTATGATCCGGCGATCGCTAGTCCCGGCAACGCTAATTGGTAATACACTTCAATCAAGTCGTTTCCGTGGCCTAGGTAACAACCAACTAAATGTATATGGTCAAACCACCGCTTTTATAGAATTCCGAAACATTAATCAACCAATCAGCTTGTACGTGGTCCCCGATCACTTCATACCCTATAGCCTTCTGCTAGGGCGTGATTTCCTTTAACTTTTTAACATTTCATTAACTATGAATAATTGTAATGAATTCGACCGCTTACGTTTAAATAAAAATATTCAAAAGGTATTGCAGTGCGTTATTCGACTTTCCAATATTGTTAAGCCGCTGTTGTCTTCTCAGATTCATATATTGTCAAAGAAACTCCAAACCAATTGGAGTCACTCCCGTATATTTTTGCGTTATCTGAAGAACTTTCAAACGTCTCTGATTATGATATTTCGAATAAATTAAACCAATTTCACCAACGAGCAATAAGCGACATAATTGTCAACCATTACTTGAATCATTCCGAGATCCCAGAAACAATTCACAATTACAAAATGAAAATACGACTTAACTCCGAAACTCCGGTCTTCTCAACCCCTCGCCGCCTTTCATACGCTGACCGTTTGGAAGTAGACCAAATTGTCCAGGACCTGATTGAAAAGGGCCACGTCCGTCCGTCCGAGTCACCTTACGCCTCTCCTTTAGTGCTAGTAACTAAAAAGAATGGTGAGCGAAGAATGTGTATCGACTACCGTGCGCTAAACAAAATCACGATCCGCGATAGTTTTCCGCTTCCTCTTATCGACGATTGTCTTGAGCGTCTAGAAGGCAAGAAAATATTCTCGGTGCTAGATTTGAAAAGCGGTTTCCATCAAATTCAAGTATCTTCCGAATCAATCCCTTACACCGCTTTCGTTACCCCTTCCGGACAGTACGAATATGTTCGGATGCCTTTCGGCCTCCGAAATGCACCAGCTGTATTTCAGCGCTTTATAAATCATGTTTTATCTCCATTTATCAAAGAAGGCTCAGTGGTCGTCTATTTAGACGACATTACGATAGCCACCGCGAATGTTATCGATCACCTTTCTGTATTGCAACGAGTTCTACGACGTCTTGCTGAATATCGGTTAGAATTGAATTTCAAAAAATGCCAATTCGGTTACGAGGAAAAAGATTTATTGGGATTTAATATCAGTAACAAGGGGATACGCCCCAACGACAGTCATATAGAAAACATCCGCCATCTTCCGCTGCCAAAAAACAAACAAGACGTGCAGAAATGTCTCGGTTTGTTTTCATATTTCCGACGATTTATTCCAGGCTGCTCTTCCATTGAACGGCCACTACGCCAATTACTCAAAGACAATGTCGCCTTTAATTTTGATGAAAGCTGTAAAGCCGCTTTCCAAACCCTACGAGACAAGTTAACTTCCTTACCCATTCTGGTTCTGTACTCTCCCCATCGAGAAACCGAGCTGCACTGTGACGCCAGTGCTTCTTTCTTCGGCGCAATTCTAATGCAGCGGCAGGATGACAAACGAATGCATCCCGTCTGTTATTTCTCGCGGGCTACCGAAGCTGAATCGAGATATCACAGCTACGAGCTCGAAACACTCGCAATTGTCTACGCAATCGAAAAATTTCGGATATATTTAGATAGAATACCGTTCAAGATTATTACTGATTGTCAGGCCCTAGCCCTAACCCTCCAAAATAAGCGTACGAACTCCCGAATAGCTCGGTGGGCACTCCTGCTCGAGAACTACGCTTATTCTAATGCCTCACGTTGACGCTCTGAGCAGATACTTTCCCAACCAGCCCGCGCTTGACAAAACTTTCATGTATTCCGCCTCCGATCAATCCGTTACTCCGCCCGTGATCGCTCTCGTAGTACCCAAAGATGTAGATTCCCAGCTCCTAATCACACAAAATAGAGACCAAAAGATATTAAACATTCGTGAGACCCTTGAAAGGGAATTTTCCAATCAATACGAATTACGTGACGGTCTCGTATTCCGGAAACATAACAATCGCTTACTTCTGTATGTTCCTTCCGAATTGGAAAGCAATATAATTCGTGTCGCCCACGAAACTATTTGCCATTTGGGTGTGGCCAAAACAATGGATCAAATCCGATTAAGTTATTGGTTTCCACGAATGCAAGAAAAAGTGGATGCATTTATCAAAAACTGTTTACAGTGCATTATGCACTCCGTTCCCCCTCAAAACCGAGCTAGAACGCTCCATCCGATTCTCAAAGCCCCGGTGCCTTTCGATACAATACATGTTGATCACTTTGGTCCACTTCCGTCTATTCGCTCTAAACGAAAATACTTATTCGTTGTGGTCGACGCCTTCACCAAGTTTGTCAAGCTATATCCCGTCAATACAACCAGCTACAAAGATATTTGCTCTTCGCTAGAACATTACTTCTCTCACTACAGTCGCCCGCGACGGCTCATCAGCGACCGCGGATCATGTTTTAACCACCTCGAATTTAAACAATTCTTGTCCGATAAGAATATTGAGCATATACGTGTGGCCACAGCCGCTCCGCAGGCTAATGGCCAAGTAGAGCGAGTGAATCGCGTCTTGAAGTCCATGCTCGCTAAAGTCGTTGAGCCTCTGCAACATTCCGATTGTGTAAAACAATTATCGCGTGTCGAATATGCTATAAATAATTCCGTTCATTCTGTAACGCGATATACCCCCAGCTCGCTGCTATTTGGTGTAAATCAGCGCGGTCCCATTGTTGATACCATGGCTGAATACCTCGATGGAAAGCAACCAGCACCTTCCATAGATAACCGTTCTGAACAACGCCAAAAAGCCCATGCGCAAATCGCCTTGAACCAAGAGAAAACTCTTGCTTTCCACTCTACCAAATTCAAACCTCATTCCGCGTTTAAAATTGGAGATTTCGTTATGATTCGTAATGTTGACACGGCGCACAGTGGTTCACCTAGTAGGCCAAAAGTCGAAAAGTCAAGGTCAAAGTTGTTTACTTTTTTTTTTGAAAATGTTATCTATAATAACGGAACATTTTAATCCCAAACTAGTTTTTTCTTTAAATTGTTTTCTTTATGGTGGGATCTATCGTGAAAGTTGGGTGATTTTTCAATTTCAGCAAAGTTTAAATTTTCGTTTTTTGGTGTTTTAAAAATAGTGATTTGAGTGACCAAGGTATGTATATAATTTTAAGATAATTTTTAGTGTGAAATTAGCTGGAATTTTAAGTTAAAACCGTTATTCAATGTGGGAGCTTATCACTTTTTGTGCTTTTTTTATCACTTTCAAGTTTGAATAACTTCTATGTCTCCTATTTTCCCCTTATAAAAGACACATTTTTATTTAGGTAATTTTATTACCTTTTCGGGCATATAGAAAATAAAATGTGCTAAAATGTCGAAAATTACGCTTTGTTTCAACAGAGAAATTTCGTTTTTATATTATTTTAGAGCCAAGTTTAATTATTAAACGTCGTAATTTATTTAATATTTGGCGTGACTTGAAGAAGGTAGGGGATGCTACCAAGTATAAAGAAACGTTGAACGCCTTTGTTGAAATCTACAACTTGGAACACTCTAATGATATAGAAAAAAAGATCAACAGCCTGTGCAAGTCGTTTTTAAAAAGATGGCACAAGGCTTCAAGAAATGACTGTTATTTCTTAACTAAGAATGAAGATTGGCTAAATGCCACTGAAAATTTCAGGCCCAAAAATAATGATCCATGTTCCAGTAGAATTCAACAAGGTAGACCAAAAAGAAGCTTTCTTGAAAGTTCATCCCGGACAAAAAGGCGACGCATTGCAAGTATTGCTTCAATTTTTCCGGATATAGCTTCTACCTTACAAAATTGTAAGGCTACACATAAAAAAGAACTTTACGTCAGTGATGCTCTGGCAATACTGGTTGAAGCTAAGCTTTCCAAAAAGCAGTACCAAATCATTCGAAGTGTAGTCAATAAAAGGACGAATGATGATGTATTCCCATCGTATGGAAAGGTGCTTAAGGCAAAAAAGGAATGTTATCCGAATCCGAAGGAAATGAAAATATGCGAATCATCAGCTGAAATTTCTCTTCAAGGTCTTTTAGACCACACTGCAAAACGGATCGTTGAATCGCTTGGAGAGGGCAATATAAATCTTGAAGAAGGCTTGTGCAATTTAACGCTAATTGGAAAGTGGGGATTTGATGGCAGTAGTGGACAGTCGGAGTACAAGCAAAGAATGGTGGGGGAATTTAGCGATAGTGACATGTTCATTACGTCATATGTCCCCCTTCAACTTTTCAACAAGGGTAATGACGACAAACAAATTTTATGGCAGAATCCCCGACCAGGATCCACAAGATATTGCAGACCAGTGCGTTTCCAGCTAAAAAAGGAAACAGCAGAGTTGTGCAGAGATGAGCAGTTGTACATTCACAATCAAATAAGTAAATTGTCACCCACTTTTGTTGCATCTCTCGATACCAAGGTGTTTGTGCAACATGTATTAAAGCTTACAATGGTGGATGGAAAGGTTTGCAACGCTTTGACAGACAACCTATCACAACAGGTATGCTATATTTGTGGAGCCAAACCGTCTACAATGAACGACATTCAAGGTTCCTTGCAAAAGGCAATTAACGCAGACAGCTTGGACTTTGGCATATCTCCATTACACGCGTGGATACGTTTTTTTGAATTTTTTATTCATCTTGCGTACAGAACTGAATTCAAAAAATGGCGAACAGGCCCAGATGAAAAACCTCTCTTCGAAAGGCATAAAAAGCGAATTCAAAATGAATTCAGGGAGAAAACCGGCCTCATTATTGATAAACCAAAACAGGGTGGAGGGAACTCTAATGATGGAAACACTGCTCGAAGGTTTTTTGCAAACCCTTCGCTTTCATCAGAAATTACTGGAATCAAAAAGTCAATTTTGGAGAGATTTTGAAAACTTTGGCTTCTTGCTTTGCTATCAACATCGATGCATTTGAAAAGTACTCCTTGGAAACTGCCAAAGAAATTGTTAATGAATATCCTTGGTATCCAATGCCTGCTTTAGTACATAAGGTATGTAGGCAAAATCTTCACTAATTTAAAAAAAGAAATGTATTTAGGTACATTGTTAATGTTTACATACAATACAAGTGATTTAAATGATTCGTTACATAAAATTAAACGATTTTTTTTATTTTATATATTTCAATCTACCTATAGGTACTTATTCATGGGGCACAAATCGTCCAACATGCTATATTACCCATAGGCCAGTTAACTGAAGAAGCTGCTGAAGCAAAAAACAAAGAGGTTAAAATGTTTAGGGAAAGAAATACAAGAAAAATATGAAGAATTGCGACTAACACCGATTTAATAAATAGGTTGTTGCTTTCCTCAGACCCGCTTTTGTCCAACGCTCGTGTTCTCGAAAAAAGCAATAAATCAAGCTTTCCCAAAGAGGTTGTAGATTTGTTAATCTGATAAGCTTCACTTCAGATTTTCCCAAATTGGCCCTTTTGAGGGCCCCAAAATTTCACTAAGAGATTACAATCTAGTGTCAATTCCTTACTTGACAAATATAACGGAATATAAAAAAATAATTATATTTTTGCTTTATCTCAAAACAAAAATAAGGATTGAAGGAAGACAAATTATATTTCAGCGTTCGGCCGACAAAAAAATTTTTTTTTTTTAGTGTGGGAAAGTGGGTTTTTTTCGGTTTCATTTCGGCATATTCCAAAAAAACGCCATTAGAAAATTAAAATAACATGTTATTTTATATTTGGTTTGTATTATGTGTTATTTGAAATAAAACATTTAATTTTGACCGCTCCTCCCATATACACGAAAGCACTGTGCGGCGGTAGGCACAAATAAAAAATTAATTCCAAAATATCGTGGGCCTTACGCAATCCATCAAATCCTTCCGAATGATAGATACGTCATCAGAGACATTGAGAACTATCAGGTGACTCAAATACCATACGAAGGAATTTTAGAGGCTTCAAGAATACGGCCTTGGGCCGACTGGAGGACGGATGCACGGGAAGACGGTGGTTCGGAGTGGTAACACCGTCCTTGTTGAAAAAAAACAGCATTTGTCTGCCTCATCCGATGGACCCATTAGAACCAGCCTTTTGCATATTGTAGACATTATACTTTTAACTAATGGCCTTCTGCCACTTGTGCACTTGTACAAGTAAGCTTTCCCATAAAGTAATATCAGTAAATGATTGAGGTCAATCATAATGTCAGGATTGGCCGAGCTGTTATGAATTTTTTGTTCTAGATGAAAGCTACCCCTATTATAATTTGTTGTTCTAAATGTAAGCTACTCCTCAATGTTCGAAACGTCAAACATCATCGATTCATGTTCAAATTTTACATGTTCACTAGTAAGCTTTGGTGCACCTTCCTGGAATCGTTGAAGTGTGAGTAAGAACAATGCATTCACACTTTTTTGTAAAAGTCAAAAAAACTTATAAGAACATGACCAAGTGAGTTCCAATGTTCGTATTTTCCTATCAAAAATGTTTAAAAATGCAAACATTGGAACTCATTCGGTCATGTCCTTGGTACAATAATGTACCTACAGGAATGGTTTATACCTTCCTGGAATCGTTGAAGTGTGAGTAAGAACAATGCATTCACACTTTATTGTAAAAATCAAAAAAACTTATAAGAACATGACCAAGTGAGTTCCAATGTTCGTATATTCCTATCAAAAATGTTTAAAAATGCAAACATTGGAACTAATTCGGTCGTGTCCTTGGTACAATAATGTACCTACAGGAATGGTTTATACCTTCCTGAAATCGTTGAAGTGTGAGTAAGAACAATGCATTCACACTTTTTTGTAAAAATCTAAAAAAAACTTATGAGAACACGTCCAAGTCAGTTCCAATGTGGTGCCATACCATATTGTGTCTACTTACTTTTCAATTGGAGCGTGGAACGTGTGGCTGAATGAAGAACAGCCCATTACACACCGGGCAGAGCTTTTCTTATCCATATTTTAAAATAAACTATATTATATTATATTATTATAAATATCTGAAAAATAAATCACTACACAAAAGGCGCGAACACTCTTTTAGCCGATTTTAATTAGAATATAATATTAATACTGCTTTGGGCAATAATCGACAAAAAAAAATGAATTAAACTGTAAGTAAATTCTGTAAATTATGTTTTCAAAAAAACAATTTTAGCTTAATGATATAATTTTTTAAATAAAGAAATACAAAGCTAATCGAAATATTTAAAAAATCAGAATTTTTGTTGAAGTTTTCAAACTCACCTCGCCGAAATAAATAGTAATTTTATGTGTGATGTTGAGGTGTTGTCACACTTTTATCATTTTTTTAATTGAAAAACTTAACTTTTAGTAAAATTGTTAGAACTAAGTCACTGTTTTGTAGTTATCAAAATAGTTTTAGGAAATAGTCATCGTTTTTAAATTCGGGAAAAAAAGAATTATTATAACATTCAAAAAAGGAACATTTTTGGAGTGTATAATTTTACATGAATATTTGTATTACATTTAAATCTAAAAAAACAACAACGTTTTACATTTTTACTAATATATTTCAAGTTTTCTTTACA